>NC_133334.1:272872704-273172704 GCF_042186555.1 Aquarana catesbeiana
TTCATTTTGGATAGAGTAACGGAGGGTTATAACCCCTGTAAGATTTATTTATGACATCTGTATCCCATTGGGGAGATTTCTCTTCACTTCCTGTCTAATAGCCAAACAGGAAATCCATCCAAATTAAGGGAATTCCTTGGGGACCCTCCAGGTCACCAGAACTAGTGCACCCCCCCCCCACCCCCCATTGGAAGATTTCCCCTCTATTACTTTTCTAGGAACAGCTCAAAATCTGTGATTATCTCTCACTTTCACTTTCAATGATAATGAAATAAATCACAAATACTACCTGCGCTAAGGCTCAGTTTACAAGAAACAAGCAGCTGGCACAATTTTGCAGGCAACAATATAAACTCCTCAAGAAAAAGGGTATCGGCTCTTAAATTGTACACATCCATATTATATATTGTTTTAAAGAAGGGACTTTGTATGTCGGACTTTATTGGGACAAAAAAAAAGGGACTAACACAAAAATAAAATAAAATCGAAGTCTTTATTACAAATATTAAAATGGTCTATTAAAACCATGTGAAACCGCATCCTGTACAACCATTAGGCCATATATGTACAAAAGATATGTTAGCTTTGCTGAATTATCCAAGAGGTGGAACGTGTTTCGTATGAATGAGCTTCTTCAGGACCTTATGTGTCTTGGCAGCAAAGGAAATCGGCCTGACTAAAAAAAAAAAACATTCAATGTATGCCGAAACATGTCGATCTCTTGGATAATTCAGCAAAGCTAACATGTCTTTTGTACATATATGGCCTTATGGTTGTACAGGATTTGGTTTCACATGGTTTTAACCACTTTAAGATCGCCCACCGCACATATACTGCAGCAGGACGGCTCTATTGTGCAAAATGGCCTACCTGTACATCGTTTCATGCAATAGATACTAGAAAAGGGACCGCAGCTGAAGGTGTATAAGATAGAACTGGTTGGAATGTCTTTATGGATTGCTAGGCCCGGCCCGCCTCAGTGGGAAACTTGGAAAGAAAGAAAGAAATGGCTGCACATCCAGAACTTCAGATTGCCTTTTATTGTTCACAAGGATAACACCAAAGACACCAAACTGTGGTCACTTAGACGTGTTTCACATATACATCCTGTGCTTAATCAGTAATGATTAAGCACAAGATGTATGTGTGAAACGCGTCTACATGACCACGGTTTGGTATCTTTGGTGTTCTCCTTGTGAACAATAAAAGGCAATCTGAAGTTCTGGATGTGCAGCCATTTTTTTCTTTCTTTCCAATGCAATAGATACTGTTGGAGCGCACCGGGTCTGGCGGACTCGATGTCCGCCGGACACCCGCAATCGCTGCACAGAGAGGAAGATCCCAATTTTGTAAACAAGGAGGATCCCCGTTCTGACAGGTGACAACATGGAGATCTGCTGTTCCTAGTGATCAGGAACAGCGATCTTTGTGTTGTCCCATTGAGCCCATCCCTCACACAGTTAACCCCTTGATCGCCCCCTAGTGTTAGCCCCTTCCCTGCCATTGCCATTGTCATGTATTCATGGATCAGTGGATTTTTTTTTAGCACTGATCACTGTAATAATGTCACTGGTCCCCAAAAAGTATCACTTGGGGTCAGATTTGGTGTTCTTTTTTTTTTTTCAAAATTGTCAGTCTTTTTTTGTTTATAATGCAAAAAAAAAACGCAGAGGTGATCAAATACCACCAGAAGAAAGCTCTATTTGTGGGGGGGGGGGGGGGGGGGGGGGGGACGTCAACTTTGTTTGGGTGCAACGTCGCACAACCGCGCAAATGTCAGTTAAATCCACGCAGTGCCGTATCCCAAAAAATTGGCTGGTCATTAAGAGGGTAAATCCTTCCTCTTTTTTTTGTACCAATAAAGTCCGACATAGAAGGTTCCTTTTTTGGACGACAATATAAACACAATTAAATAGGAGAAAGTGCAGCGCTGATATAAAATTAGACAAAGCCTGATCAAAAGTGAACAGAAAAAAAACAATCAAAATGTTCAAAAAAGTCCATAAAGTCCTTGGATGAATTATAAAAGGTGCTCATAAAGAGAGATAGAGACGTCCACCATCAAACCACATGGACATCCTCTTACCAGTAAACTTTTACCTTCCGGTCAAAAAGCGCAGAAGTGGAACACCTCTCTATATTCCCCTTAGGTGAGCAAACACAATGAAAATTCCTATGCAGATGACCGTCATGACTCCCAATAGGTAATAATCAGAAAAGAAAGTGAAGATGTCTCACAGTGCAGTAACTTGTTTAAAATCAAAAATGTATTCTAGATAAATATATTGCACTCACATGTAAAACCATAAAGAATCGCATGGGGAAGTTTCCAACCAACAAAATGGCCACTGTGTCTGGTGCGCAATGAAAATCAGGAGATAGGATCTCCACCAGCCCCTCTAACTTCACATTCCTCACCAGTCAGCTGACCTCTAGTCTCTGCCCCCCCCCCCAGCCATGCTGTGAACTGACAATGGGCGGCTGCGAAGACACCGAGTGTGGTGGCCGCGGGCTCCAGGGACAGCCCTGCTGGACAGCCGCGAAAAGGCTGGGAGAGCAGCGCGGGCTCCAGGAACAGTTGGGATTCGGTGACCCCTGGCAAATCGGCATTCGACCCCCAGGTTGAGAACCACTGCTCTAATAGGGTGGTCACAGAGAGTGCGAACGGAGCCCATCCGGATGTGTTACAACAGCGAATGAATAAATAGACGTGGGTGTGAGACCTGTTTTCCGATTGACAGAAAGAGAAGACTCCCCGGTTGGCCACCGAGGAGGAAGGAGGAAACGGAAGTCGCCATGATGACCCGTGGATAGCCAGGGAACGGGAGGCCGCCGAGCAAGGGAAACCACCTGTGATGGGTAAGTTCTACTGACCGACCCCAAAGAATATTTCCACCGGCTGCCACTAGGTAAGAGGTTGTCCATGTGGTTTGATGGTAGAGGTCTGTATGCCACATCTCTCTATGAGCACCGTTTATAATTCATCCAAGGACTTTATGGACTTAGTTGAACCTTCTTGATTGTTTTTGCATCTTTTTTGTTTACTTTCTGTCAGATTTGTCTATTTTTATATCAGCGCTGCACTTTCTCCTATTTCAATGCTAACGGTAAAAAAAGGATAATTAGAGAGGGTGAATCTCCCTAATGGGGGCACAGACGGCAATTAAAACCCGACAGGGTTTCTATTCCCTCTCCACTCTATCCAAAACTAAAAAAAAAAAAAAAGGGTTTGCCTTTAGTTATACTTTAAACAGCACGTCAGTTTGTGGCTCTTAAAAATTTCTTGTATTGAAAATACATGTTGAATTTGCATTATGTTATTCATTTTATCTTTCATTTGGTCTTTTTTAAACAGTTATAATACAGGCAAGGTAATTCATCAAGGTCGAGTAAGAGGCACATATAGAAAATAAAATAAACATGAGTATCAATAAAGTACAGAACAAGAACATACAATCATTTAATGAATAAAAGAATACTATAATGTGCCATACAAAACACTATACAGTAGTATTTTGGATTGCGAGCATAATTCGTTCCAGAAGAATGCTTGTAATCCAAAGCACTCGTATATCAAAGTGAGTTTGCCCATAGAAATCAATGGAAACTCAGATAATTAGTTTGTGTCACTGCTAGTGTATGCAGTACCGCATGTGGCCAGAGGTGGGGGAGGGCGCCAGAAACGCTCGAAGACCACGTGTTTCCGCGCATCACCGGCACCCCCGCACCTCTGGCCACAGGCGCTACTGCACACCCAGAGGCTTGAATCCTGATCGTCTTGTGAGACATGGCTCGTAAATCGAGTCAGGATTTTAAAAAACTGCTCATATTGCGAAACGCTCGTAAACCACGTTACTCGCAATCCGAGGTTTTACTGTACTTCTCGAACAGCAACAAATGCAAACCTCTCATATACTAAATACAAACAACAGAAACAAGAAAGCATGACTAGGTTCACATTATGAATCGCACAGGAACCGCACCGCATGCCTGTACAATTTCCATGCGATTCAGTGCATTTGCAATGGGCTCAAATCATACCGCATCTGCACCAAAGTCGTGCATGGCGCTGTTTGGAAAACGCACTGCAACTGGACCATGTTGTCATTTAGTACCTTGTGATCCGGTGCAAACAAACACACTGCATTTGTGACCTGCCTATATGGGGTGTTCAGGTTGCACTGCAGATCGCAAGGGCAGGTGCGGGAAATGCTCACAGATCAAAGGTTTCCTGCACCGCATTCTAGTGTAAAATGAGGCTAGAATTATGGAGTAACAGCCGTCTGCTGGTATTAGGAGAAGAGAGAATATATTTGTTCATTTTAGAATCTGGGAATGATCTCATGTCTATGGGGTTTAGAAAGATACCTAACTACTGCAGGAGAAAAAGCTTATCACCCCTGATGTTAACCCCTTCCCAGCCAGTGTCATTATTACAGTGTCAGTGTACAGTATGTATTCTCACTGTATTAGATTTACTAGCGACATCCGTGTCAGTTAGTGACCTTCCCAGCCAGTGTCAGTTAGCACCAGATTGTCCACCACACTATCACATTCACACTATAAGTCGCTGATCACCACCATTACAAGTATAGCGTCTATAGCTATGTAAATTCCAGCATATATACCATCGTTAAAGAAGAGACAATATTATATAATATTACAATAGATATATATAATAGACAATATATTGTTGTAGACAATATAACTTAAAAAGAAAAAAAAAATAATATACACTTTTTGGGATTTTTTTCTTTTAATACCAAAGACATATAGCAGATTACTTTTTGGCTTTCGTTTATAAAGAAACTTGATTTTTTTTTTTTTTTTTTTTTTTTTTTTTTTTTGGATATGTTTTATAACAGAAATTAGAAAGTTTTGTTTTGTTTTTTTCACAATCAAGATTTTATTGAAAGATAACATAGTAAACATTCAACTATGTTACAGTATGAAAATGAACATATTATGGAAATGTCAGTTTGTTATAAGATATTCTGCATTTGAAAGTCTTTTTTCGTTTATAGAATAAAAAAACACAGTGGTGATCAAATACAACTAAAAGAAAGCTCTATTGGATGAAAAAAAAAAAAAGATGTAAATTTAATTTGGGTACAGCGTTGCATGACCATTCAATTACCAGTTAAAGTAGTGCGCAGTGCTGAATAGTGGAAATTGCCCTGGCCATGAAGGGAGTAAAACCCTCCGGAGGTCAAGTGGTTAAGTATATATGTCACTTTAAGCAGACAACCTTCGCACATAAAAAAAAATAATAATAATAATAATAAAATCTGTTAAACTTTAGCATACACAGCATCTCACAGAGTGCCGTGACCCCGGTGTACAGATAATTTGCTGCTTCTGAAGTCCCCGTCTATAATGTCACTTATAGCTGTTAGCGCCCGTTTGCAGACTTCCAGTACAGCCAGAAATGTATTTTATCTAGCGGTGGACCATTACCCACCAGCACTGGCGGGATTAAAAGCCCCATTATCAGCTATTAGTATCTCGGTGACATATATATTAAACACAGTAACTGTGTGAGAACAGGGCCCATAACGCTGATTATCTTCATTACATGAATTGTAGAGTCTCTTTGGGTGCAGCCAAGCAACAGCCTCGAATCGTACAGCAAATTCAGCATAAAAATAACATCATATGTCCAATTAAGTGTCAGTAACTGGCACAAAACAGAGCTCAAATCTGCTGACCCCGGTGGACAGAAAAAAAAAATGACGAGATGGCTATTTCTCTTTTTATTTTTTCAGCATATATTTCATTAAGGCCGTCTTAGAGCTCCCGCATGTTCCCGCTATTCGTCACGCCGATTGCTAATTGGCAGAGTTATGGATAATGAGGACATTTTTGCAAAGAGGCTTTGCTGTGTGCCTGCTTATATTTTCATCATGTGCTATATGGCAAGAGATAGAGCTGAAGAGTGGGGCCCCTTCCACACGGGCCGGATCGGAGCGGCCGGATGACAGGTCTGTGCCCGCTCTCCATAGGCAGAGCAGACATTGACACAGCCCGTTCTGACACAAGTCCATTTACATTTGGCACTCCGTAGAGGAGAATGGAGGGTCCAGTCAGGTTCGGCTGTCCGTTTTTCACTTGTTTGATAAGGGCCTAAAGAAAGGGAGACGTGAAGAATCACATCAAAATGATGTTACCCTTGTGATTCGCCAAAGCAATGCATTCGATGAGGGGTAATGAATTAAAATTCAAGGAGGTCCAGTTATTAAAATTTTCTTCCAGCCAAGGGCCGAATCTCAAGTTTATGTGAAGACTCAGAAAGATTGTAGTCATAGTATGTCTATCAAAAATATACCAGGTTCCCCATCAGAGTGCCCCCCGTACATCAGGTGTCCCAATCAGAGTCCCCCCTAACACCAGGTGTCCCAATCAGAGCCCCCCCGTACATCAGGTGTCCCAATCAAAGTCCCCCCCGTACATCAGGTGTCCCAATCAGAGCCCCCCCATACATCAGGTGTCCCAATCAGAGCCCGCCCGTACATCAGGTGTCCCAATCAGAGTCCCCACCGTACATCAGGTGTCCCAATCAGAGCCCCCCGTACATCAGGTGTCCCAATCAAAGTCCCCCCCGTACATCAGGTGTCCCAATCAAAGTCCCCCCCGTACATCAGGTGTCCCAATCAGAGCCCCCCCATACATCAGGTGTCCCAATCAGAGCCCCCCCATACATCAGGTGTCCCAATCAGAGCCCGCCCGTACATCAGGTGTCCCAATCAGAGTCCCCCCCGTACATCAGGTGTCCCAATCAGAGTCCCCCCCCGTACATCAGGTGTCCCAATCAGAGTCCCCCCCGTACATCAGGTGTCCCAATCAGAGTCCCCCCCGTACATCAGGTGTCCCAATCAGAGTCCCCCCCGTACATCAGGTGTCCCAATCAGAGTCCCCCCCGTACATCAGGTGTCCCAATCAGAGTCCCCCCCGTACATCAGGTGTCCCAATCAGAGTCCCCCCGTACATCAGGTGTCCCAATCAGAGTCCCCCCGTACATCAGGTGTCCCAGAGTCCCCCCGTACATCAGGTGTCCCAGAGTCCCCCCGTACATCAGGTGTCCCAATCGGAGTCCCCCCCTTACATCAGGCGTCCCCATCGGAGTCCCCCCCTTACATCAGGCGTCCCCATCGGAGTCCCCCCCATACATCAGGTGTCCCAATCAGAGGCCCCCTGTACATCAGGTGTCCCAATCAGAGTCCCCCCCGTACATCAGGTGTCCCCATCATAGTCCCACTTTACATCAGGTGTCCCAATCAGAGTCCCCCCGTACATCAGGTGTCCCCATCAGAGTCCCCCCGTACATCAGGTGTCCCCATCAGAGTCCCCCCTTACATCAGGCGTCCCCATCAGAGTCCCACCTTTACATCAGGCGTCCCCATCAGATTCCCCCCCTTACATCAGGCGTCCCCTTACATCAGGCGTCCCCATCAGAGCCCCCCCTTACATCAGGCGTCCCCATCAGAGTCCCCCCCTTACATCAGGCGTCCCCATCAGAGTCCCCCCCTTACATCAGGCGTCCCCATCAGAGTCCCCCCCTTACATCAGGCGTCCCAATCAGAGGCCCCCCGTACATCAGGTGTCCCCATCAGAGTCCCCCACTTTACATCAGGTGTGCCATTCAGAGTGCCTCCATACATCAGGTTCCCCCATGAGAGTATCCTTATAGGTCGGTTGTGATCCATTATGGTGCACCTATAGACTGGTAGAGCCCATCTAAGTGAACAGTGCACCTGTACCTTGATGGATATGTCCCTGTAGTCAGGCGGGCAGGGGGCCAGAGCTGGAGAAGAAGTGAGATGGAGGGGCAGGAGCTGGGCTGAGAATTTTGCTGCAGTGGGCGGGGCACACACAACATCATTGGTTGTCAAAACGCCAGCGGTCCTAGCAGCCAAAGACTGCTGAGCAATGGGGATCTGGAGCTGCAGACTGGCAGGTTGACAGTCTGGAGTGCGGGCCGCCATTTCGTTACCACTGCATTCGATTCTTTTGGTTCTGGAGCCTATTTAAGCCAACTTGACCAAAATATATCTGGAAGTATGTTTACTGTAAGAAGAATAGTGACTGTAGCTTTTTAAAAAAAATTGCCAAGCTTTGGCTGGCTTTTAGCAATCTCTCGTCAACTGCTGGGCTGAGCTCTAAAGATGTCCTCTACTGATTTTGCCAAGAAAACCAACAAAATGGGATACATTTCAGAGTAGACTTTACAAGGCAAGATGAAGATCTGTCATTGTTGATAGGCAGAATACCTAAATTTAGGCAGATGCTACAATCCCCTGCCACTTGAACCTCGTACTGTCAGGTATCAGCAGCAGGAGTGGCCAGATCTGCGTGGCTACACTCAGGAAACCGAGACAAACTATATATGCTTTAAGCAAGTTTGTTAGCGAAACAATACACATCACAACACCAGCAACCAAAACTAACAAAAACTAGGTCCTGACATGTACTAGTTCTAGCAAAGTGCCAGAGCGCCTTCTCAGCAAATACTATAATACAGTATATACAATAAATATAAATGAGGAACACAGACCACAGGGTAAAACTGGAGTTGCAAGGAATGTGGGGATCAGGAATAAGGGAAGCAGGTACAAGGCAATAAGTCCCAGGGTAAAGGCACAAGGCAGGATCAGAAGTAAGACTCGGGAAATTCAGCAAGCAAGTCTCTGGCTAGCAGGCAAAACACTGAAGCAAAAGGCTCTAATAGGGGAGGACTTAAATGCCCTCCCAGCAGCCAGCATCAGGTTGATTACTGGTATCTGCTGGGTGTAGGAGTAGGAGGAATTAATAACCCCTGTTGATTGTTTTTTTGTCTTTTTCCCCATTGGGAAGATTCACCCTCTTTTTGGTCTTATGACCATTGTCACAAAGACAGGAAGTGATGGGAAATCCAAAATTTTACAGCTGTCACCAGAACAAGAGGTGGGGGTAAATCTTCCTATAGAGACACCTTTTCCAGTAACTATGGGCGAGGAAATGCCTTCCCTTTTTGTAGAGATTTCTTCTCACTTCCTGTTGCATCTTTAGGACAGGAAGTAAAGGGAAAAAGGACACAAACACCAAAGAATAAACTGTCAAGGTAAACCCTTCCCTACTTGATTTAAAAAAAAGAAAAAAAATGGGATATACATACACTTTTAATTCCTGAAAGAAATAGAAATGTGTTCATGACCTGCTGTACTCTGTAGTTCCTCAGCAGAAGCCGAGAACAGCCGGTGTCCTCCATGCGGCCCCAGTGGAGAACTCCACTGTGCCGTGTTCAAATCGGTGGCTGTACATTCACCTCCATCTTCCCTCATTTACAGTGTCCACAAATCTGTGTTAATTGCCTTCTGTACTGTGTTGCTATGACTGATCATTTTAATATTGCAGTCTTCATAGCAAGATAATTGTTGCCAGACGGCAGAAGGTCTGTAGGAGACTGGAATGGATTCTCCATTTCATTTCATTGATGGTAAATGTTTTCACACAATATGGACTAGCTGAGAGACGATTAGGCTGTAAAGTGGAATCCCACCATGCAAAGGTCACATGGCCGCCAGCTTGTATTTTGGTCTTTTTTTTTTTTTTTAATCTTAATTGCTTTAAATCCATTTTTTTTAATGACTTAAATGACATCGACATGGCTGCCACAAAACTGGCTTTGGTGGCTAAAGCAACTGTGGTCCTTTCAGGGCATGTTTACAAACCTAAAGGAGAAGTACAGCCAAAGCTTGTTTGGCTGCACTTCTCCTGTGAATCACAGGAGTGCAGTTGGTTTAGTTCGTGAAAGTCACCAGCTCTCTGCTCACGGAGCTGTGTAGATCCGAGCGATCGGCGGTGTTTGATCGCTCGGTTCTCAGTGTTAGAGCTAGCGGGGGGACAGATGCTGCATTTACCTAGGTAAGTATGATTTTTAAGAAATCTAATAAAATAACATTCCCATACTTCTCTTTTAAAGCAGCGTAAAACCCAGAACCAAAAATGTAAAATATTGCAGCTTACCAATCAATAGATGTGGTGGCTGCATTCGGTTTCTTTTTTCTAGGCTTTTTCCCCTCCTGTTTTTCACCTGGTGATCTGGCCAATAACACACCTCCTGTATTTGTCACATCATTTTTTGTTATGCCGCTGGCTCCACTTTAAATATTAGTTGCTTTCACCCATGCAGAAGAGGTGGTGGGTAAGTACAGTAAGTACAGAGTTGCTTGTGGTAAGTACAGCAGCTGATCGGAGAGACACTTTGTTAAATGTGGACACATTGCACCCGGAGTGGCACTGCTTTTGTTTTCTGTTTCCAGGTCTGTTGTGCGTCTCGCTGCCAGTCTGTTAGGTAAAATAGTGGACAGCCTTGCCCCATCTATAACTAACGCTTTAGTTCAGGGTAAGCAGGTAAGTGGACAGCTCACCTTTTTTTATTTTATATATCTGTTTTCATCTCCTCCGGGGTGGTGCCCTATGGAGGCGTGGCCTGTAGCGGCCAGTCATATCTCATTACTGTAGTGCGGAGGCTGAATTAAAATCGGATACCTATTTGGTTGCTTCAGGCAACAACTGCCTTTTTGTCCTTTAGCAGATTTGTAGACATAATAGTTTTCCTAAACAATTTTCATAATAATTGGGAACTAAAGAAGGTGAACCTTTCAGATTTTGGCAAAGTCTGGCCATGCGCTTCCTTTAGATTTATCAGTAGCTTTTTTTTTTTTTTTTTTAATGGTGGTCCACCTGATTGGATGTAAATGGAATAAAGCCCCATTCACGCGGGGGCGGGCCCTGTTTAATATCCGCATGGGACCTGTCCTCTGATCCCCCGCTGATTGGAGCAGAGCGGGTGGATGACACATCCATGTCTGTTCAGTTTCTATAGAACGGACACGGACAGATCCCGCTCTGCTCTGTGGGCAGCCAGAAATAAACAAACTCTGCTGTTTGTTTACACCCGACTTCCCTCCGATCAGCCTAGAAGGAAGGGGGATGGATCCCCTTCCGTTTTATTTTATCAGATCAGATTGGAGGTAGGCGGGTGTAAATGGACTTGTGTCCTCTGTCCATAGGGTTGAATGGAGGGGTGGGAAAGGGACACATTGGACCCTTCGTGTGAAAGTTATAGAAGTAAGCCTAAGGCCCCTTTCACATGAAGGGTCCAATTGGATCCGCCTCTAAGTTTTTCAACCCTTCTTTCCACCCCTATGGACTAGCGGGCAAAAACGAACTTGTGTCCATTTATACCTGCCTACCTCCAATCCAATCTGGTTCGTTAATATGAGATGGAAAGGGGATCCGTCCCCTACTGTCTAGGCCAGGGATATGCAATTAGCGGACCTCCAGCTGTTGCAAAACTACAAGTGCCATCATGCCTCTGGCTCTGGGTTTCATGCTTGTGGCTATCAGAGTCTTGCTATGCCTCATGGGACTTGAAGTTCTGCAACAGCTGAAGGTCCTCTAATTGCATATCCCTGGTCTAGGCTGATTGGAGGACAGTCGGGTGTAAACAAAGGAGCCTGTTTTACTCCTGGCCTCCCACAGAACAGAGCGTCCGTCTAAGGGGATCGGATCGGTGAGCAGTCTGCTGTAAACAGACAGTGGAGTTCGTTTACACCTGTCAGCCCATAGAGCAGCAGCTGCATAAACTGCACCTGTACACGGACTTGTCAACTGCCCGCTCTGTTCTGTGGCTGGCCGGGAGGAAACAAACTCTGCTGTCAATTTACACCCAACTGTCCTCCGATCAGCATAGAAAGGAGGCCCATTGAGGAGGAACAGTTGTCTTTTCAACAGGAGCTTCCACCTCTCCATTCGAGAGTGATCTGATATCAACCGGAATGCTGTTTATCTAATGTCTGTGGGTTTCTAAAAGCACAATAACCAGTTAGATTGCCACTCTTCCAGTGCAGATTAGAAGTTAAATGGAAAGACTGGTTACCAGGGACAACACACGGTTCGTTTTTTAGAAGCTGACTGCAGAATTATTTGCCTCCAGATTTTAGTCTTTGTCTGACGGTGTTTACAAAGCTAAGCAATTTCCGAGATGGCGATTTCTGTACAGTTCTAATTTGGGCTGCACAATAGCGGTCTCCACACACAGTAGTTGTTAGGGGACTCTCAGGTAGAACTGTATTGACATTAGGACTTCTCAGACAAGTAATTGGCTCTATCTTTTCGTAGTTCAGCTAACAAACTAATCCATTATTTTGCCTTTGCTGGAAATGCGCTGTGTGAAGCACTTGGTCTCTAACAAGGGTATTCATGTGACTATATGATTACCTGCAGCTGTTATGCAAAGAAGAAATATTTCAGACTCAGACTGAAATATTCCTGAATAAAAGTGGTAGATTGTTTTGCTTGCCTGTAGTGAATAGTGTTTTTCATGTGCCCCTTGCCTAGAGTCAGATGTGCTTGATGCTGTAGGATTTGTAGGCTCAGGACTCATTACCAGAGCCCTTGATGGATGTGTTGTTTTCCCAGGTAACTCTAGGGGTCTTCGGTCACGAGGAAGCTGTCATCTCCAACCCGCTGTCCCCCGGGGTGATAAAGGACATTATTTACAGCAAGTGTAACCCCTACGATGAGCGGGAGGCCGTCCTGCAGCAAGAACTGGTCATCCATATTGGCTGGATTATCTCCAACACTCCAGAGCTGTTCAGCGGCATGTTGAAGATCCGTGTCGGGTCAGTCATTTTTACCCTGTTAATGAGCTCAATATTTGTCTTTTGTATTACGCGTTTCGTCATTTACGTTTATTTATTGTACATCATGTTTGGGTGGGAGACCACGCTGGACTGGTGCCACTGGCAGATTACTGTGTGAAGAGTATAAAGGGAAATGTTTCCAATGGGTTATATCCCAATTGTAGGTGATAGACTCCGTTGGAGTCTAAGGCTGCTACCTTTCCGATAACGTCAAAGGGGGCGTTACTGCAGGAAACACTTGGGTTACATAGTTGGTAAGGTTGAATAAAGACAACAGTCCATTCAGTTCAACCTGTGTTGGTATGTATGCGTGTATAAAATCATTTCCCATATCCCCCATACATTGTTTTCACTAAGATGCACATCCAAGAGTCTTTTTAAACTATCCATACTTCCTGCTGACACCACCGATTGTGGAAGAGAGTTCCACATCCTTACTGCCCGGGTGATTGGAGAGGAGCGATTTATGTCCAAAAAAAGTCTCCTTTTTTTTTTTTTTTTTTTAATTGAAGATAAAACTATACAAGTAGAGAACACGTTTTGGGGAATTGCATCCCCATTCTTCAGGGCTGTATTTCTTGGAGAATGGTTAGGCTCTGAGAGGGTTAAATATATTCGATTAGCTGCTCTGCAGTATGCCGGTGTTGTGAAGCAGAAACAGCCCATCGTACATCATGGGACACAGAGCAGGCTGTAATCATGACCATCAGGGTTATGCTCCATCTTTAGGTGAATGGACACTGGCAGACCAATTGGGTAGGAAGTCCTCTGCATAACCCCTCCCACACAGGAAGCACCTTGGTTTTTTCACCAGTGTCTTGAAGATGATTGGCACTGAAGTTCAGCTCTCTCCTCGTGGGTTTCTGGTGGTCTCTAAATGATTCCAGAAGGGATTGGTTGACCGGATCCATTCTTATAGCCAGGACGCTGAAATGGATGGTACACGGGCCCTGTAAAGACGTGATGAAAATTTGTTGGGAATTGTCTGTAATGCAACTTTTCGGCGCTGGACCCTGCGTTATGGAACCCTGCAAACTTCAAGAATAGACCAAGGTGTTTTTTCTTCAGGGTACGTTACAGGTCCAGGGCAATGGACCCCATAGCAAGGGGGGCCTGAGTCCCTGAGGGCCCTTAGTGTCAGAGCCCACCATGATGGATGAAGATTGATAAGTGATTTTTATTTTTTTCTTCTGTGTTTCTCTCCTCTCAATGGCATTGCTTTGGGACATCCCAGATGGTCATGATTTTAGCCTGCTTTGTGTCCTGTGATGTAGGAAAAAGAAAATTGGATTGTTGTACTTACCTGTAAAATCCGTTTCTTGAAGTACTTCTCAGGACACAGGTCCCTCCCCACTTTCTGGTAGTTCATTGCTAGCTACAGAACTGAGGCACTTCCTGTGTGGGAGGGGTTATGTCTGATTGGTCATGTCTGATTGGTCTGCCAGTGTCCATTTGCGCATATCCCAGGTGGTCATGATTATAGCCTGCTCTGTGTCCCGTGATGTACCTAAAGAAATGGATTGTACAAGTAAGTACAAAAAAAAAAAAAACTTATCTTCTTTAATTTATTTACCATACTTATAGGCATGCATACAGTTGGGTCCATATATATTTAGACACCGGCACAATTGTCATACTTTTGGCTCTGTATTCCACCAGAATAAAATTAAAATGAAACAATCCATATGAATTTGAAGTGCAGACTTTCATTCAAGGGGTTGAACATAAATATCAAGTACAAATTTTAGGAACTGCAACAACCATTTTTATACACAGTCCCCCCATTTCCAGGGGCTCAAATGTAATTGGACAAATGAAGATAATCATAAATAAAATGTTCATTTTTAATATTTTGTTGAGAATCCTTTACTGGCAATGACTGCCTGAAGTCTGG
Source organism: Aquarana catesbeiana (assembly GCF_042186555.1). NCBI lineage: Eukaryota > Metazoa > Chordata > Amphibia > Anura > Ranidae > Aquarana > Aquarana catesbeiana. Next base: position 272,887,285 of record NC_133334.1, read on the forward strand.
AACCCATGGACATTACCAAAGACTGGGTTTCCACCTTTCTGATGCTTTGCCAAGGCTCCAACTGCAGCTGTCTTCAGTTGTTCTTTGTTTGTGGGTCTTTCTGTTTTTAGTTTTTGCCTTCAACAAGTGAAATGCTCAATTGGGTTGGGATCAGGTGATTGACTCGGCCATTGCAGAATATTCCACTTCTTTTCCTTCAAAAACTCCTGGGTTGCTTTTGTAGTGTTTTGGATCATTATCCATCTGTACTGTGAAGTGCCGTCCAATCAACTTTGCTGCATGCATTTGGCTGAATATGGGCTGACAGTATATTTCTAAACACTGCAGAATTCATCCGGGTGTTTCTGTCTTCTGTCACATCATCAATAAACCATGACCCAGTGCCACTGGAAGCCAAGCATGCCCATGCCATCACGCTGCCTCCAGCATGTTTTACAGATGACGTTGTGTGCTTTGGGTCATGAGCTGATCCAAGCCTTCTCCACACTTTTTTTTTCCAGTCATTCTGGTATAGATTAATGTTCATTTTGTCCGTCCAAAGAATGCTTTTCAAGAATTGGTCTGGTTTTTTTTTAGATTTTTTTTGGCAAAGTCTAATCTGGCTTTTCTATTCTTCAGGCTTATGAATGGTTTGCACCTTGTGGTGAACCCTCTGTATTTGCTCTCGTGAAGTCTTCTCTTGATTGTAGACCTTGACAAGGATACGCCCACCTCCTGGAGAGTATCCTTCACTTGTTTGGATGTTGTGAATGGGGTTTTCTTTACCCTTGAGAGCATCCTGCGATCATCCACCACTATTGTCATCCATGGACGTCCAGGCCTTTTTATGTTGCTGAGCTCACCAGTGCGTTCTTCTTTCATCAGAATGTACCAAACTGTTGCTTTTGGCCATTCCTAATGTTGCTGCTATCACTATGATGGATTTGTTTAGTTTTTGAAGCCTTCCAATGGCCTGTTTCCCTTGAATGGACAGCTCCTTTGAACGCATGATGTAGGTTCACAGCAATAGATTTAGAATGCAAATACCACACTTAGAATCAACTCCATACCTTTTACCTCCTTAATTGATGAAGAAAAAAATGAAGGAGTAGCTCACACTTGGCCATGAAACCGCTTTTGAGTTAATTGTCCAGTTACTTTTGGTCTCTTGAAAAAGGGAGGTGTGGCTATTCTTAAGAGCTCTAATTCTTAAACCCTTCCTCCGATTTGTATGTACATACCCTCAAATTAAACCTGAGAGTGTGCACTTTCAGCCCATATCCATTATATAATTATAGCTTGAATGCCTTTTGGTAAAAACCTTAACAAAATAAAATTATGCCTGTGTCCAAATATATATGGACCTAATTGTATTTAGCCCTTCTCCCAGAGTTCAGCTTTAAATTGAGTAGCATTGTGGTAAAATTAAGCTTATCTCATCATTAGAGATGTAAATTCCTTTCTTGATACTACTCTGCAGTGCATTATGGGAAGCCTACAAGCAGCAGCCATTTTCTGTGGCCACTGGTGTGTTGCTGACATGCAAAAAGTAGGATTCCGGTGGGTTCCCGTGTGCTTTGTGTTTGTCACCCTGTTTTATAATGTTAATGATACTCGGAGAACTCAAATGAACATTCTGTGTATAGACACGGATTTGATTTACCATTTCATTATTGATTTTAGCTCTGCCAGTCTAGCTGACATAGATCAAATGCTTGACAGAACCATTACTGAGCAAACTTCTGTTCCCGGGCTGTGTCACTCACAGGATGGAAAGGAAAGATGGAGAGATTCCCCTGCCTCCGGGTCTCATCACTCATAACTATTTCAAAGCTACATTTCCTATTGGGTGGTTAGTATATGTTGTGAAATTCATCTCCCTGGGCCTGTGTGTTGTCGGCAGCAAATAATTACATTCTAGTTCTGATCTCCTAGTGCGGGTTAGAAAGCAATTCCTAAATCAGTTTTGTTGATTGCCAGAGACATCAAAGCACCTTCCTTTTCCTTTACTTGTAAAAATATATGCTCATTTCCTTTCCTTTTTTTTATGAGAAGATGAGGGAAAGAGGGCAGTAAGTGTAAGAGCTTACATAAATGATTTACATATCAGGGCGCCGGATGGCCCAATGGGGGGGGGGGGGGGGGAGTGTTTTTTTGAATCACCTGATTAGAGCCTGAGGCTCTAATAGGCTTCAAAAAAAGGGTGTGCTCAGGGAGCAGAGCACTGCTCCCCGATCCCACCCAGTTGTGTGATGATAGCAAATAAATTTTCACACTAAAGTTCCTCCCCGCGAATCAGGAGGCAGAGAGGAGACACACGGCGGAGGAAGCCACAGGAGGAGCGGACACCGGAGCCGCTGCCCGCACCCCAGGAGAGGCGGGGAGGACACCACAGACTGCCAGCCCTAGATCGGGTAGGTGCCTGACTGCCGACCTCCTGGAGGAGGGGGTTGTCAGTACCGTGCCCCCGGCCTCCCAGAGGGGTGGGGTTTGGTGTCAGTGCCGCGCCACCAGCCTCCCGGAGGGGGGGTGGTGTCAGTGCCACGCCACGGGCTGCCCAGGAGGGTGCTGTCAGTGCCGCGCCACCAGCCGCCCGGAGGGGGGATGCTTGTTTATCCGCCCCCCCAAAAGAAAAACCCACCAGCTGCTACTGGTTGATGCGCAGATCCTAAGGAACAGAGGCATCCCTGAGTCTGTGATTCCTACTAGGCTCAAGGCGTTACATAGTGTGTATGAACCTTTTAGTTTTGCTGAGCTGAGCTTATAGTTCCATAAGTATATAATCAACAATCCTATTTGGAGAGTGGCAGGCTTGAGAAAGAAGCCTGGAAGGCTTTGAAACGCGTAGCATTGCCCATTTTACACTGTGAGACATCATCTTCCACATTCTCCAGCACTCCGCAAAGTTCCTACCAATCCTGTTGGCTTTTACAAACTTGGGCAGGAGTGGTGCAGGCTTCCTGTGCGTTGCCATTTGCCTACATTTTCTACTACACTTAGATGTGCCCTCTGGTGTTCCTTTTTATATTATAGAGATTTCTCTAGTCTCTTGAAGAGCTGCCATAGGTGTAGGAGATGGAACAGAGTTAACCCCCAATGCACATTATGGCCGTTAGTGGACTTTTGTTTACATCAATGAGGTTTTTCGGTTTTTGTTTAAGCACATAAAATATTTCTTGTACCATTTCAATACCTTTTCTTATCATTAGATGTGGAAGGCTTACTTCACTTGGTGTGAGTCTATGGGCTTTTACACTATGAGATTTTCCACGAGAAGAATCCTCTCCTTTCTACCGTTGGTTCTGGACCAGCGTTGTGCTCCCTGGCACTATCAAAGCTCAGAGACTGTTGGCCTCTCACTCTTTCATTAGGACCTTTGTGCCGGGGATTTGCCATGTGGTTCCCCCTGCTGATCCCCTGTGACAGTGGTATCTGAATCTGGTTCTCTCTGCACTTTAGAAGCTGCCACTTGAAACCATTAGAGATTATTTTGTCTCTACTCTCATCTCACCCACAAAGTTGCTTTCCTTGTAGCTAGTGTCTGAATTGGTGGCCTTATCTTGCAAAGAACCCTTTTTTGGTCTTGCATAATGCCAAGGTGGTGTTGAGGCCCAGAGCATTGTTCTCCTGTCCATTTGTCCAGCTGCCTCTTCCAGAAAGACTGATTGTCTTTTTGTCGTTTCACATCGGCCCAGAAGGGTTCCCGGGCTTCTCATTCCACCATATTTAGGTGGCACAGACAGACCCATACTTTACATTTATGGCCTCAAGGGTCAAAATTTCCCCTTTCTTTTTACTGCTCATTCCACCAGGTCTGTGGGAGCCTCTTGGGCTTTACAGCATCAGGCAACTGTTTCCCAGATTTATAAGACTTCCCCCTGGTTGTCCGTTCATATGTTCTCTAGATTCTACCAGGTAGAAGTTTCTGCCTCATCTGATGCTAGCTTATGGTGTAATGTCCTCCAGTTGTTTCTTTAGACTGCAGGCATTTCCAAAAGTTTAAGACTTTCCTCTGTGTGTCTTAATGGATAAGAAAAAAAGAAAACTTTTTTTTGTACCATAAAATCCTTTCCTTTTAATCTATTGAGGGACACAGGTTCCACCCGTCTGTGTTTATGATCATGCTCACAAAACTGAGGCATGTTGGTAGTAGAAGGGTTTATGCCAGTGGAGGCTGGTGTTTTTTTTTTTTTTTTTTTTTTTTTTTTTGGTGGGGCACGAACAAACACCCCCCCCCACCCCACCCCCGGGCAGACGGCAGCACAATCCTCCGCCCCCCACCTCCCCCGATCGCTGTCTGCAGGTCGGTCGGGCACTTACCCCATCTGGGTGGCGGGCAGCAGATCCCCTGTCCTATCTATCTATCTATCTATCTATCTATCTATCTATCTATCTATCTATCTATCTATCTATCTATCAATCATGGCAGCTTCCGCCGTGCGTCTCCTCCTAGGCGTCCAATAGGTTCACCTGTCCTTTCAGCCAATTGGGTGATTGGTCTCAAGACCAATCACCCGATTCCTGATTGGCCGGGAGGAGGATCAGTGTTACAATAGCGAATATTCATTTGCTATTGTAACAGACCTGGGTGGGCTCAGTTCACAGTCCTTGCGCCCCAAGCCCACCCTATTTTGAAGCCTATTAGAGCCTCTATCTCTAATCAGGTGATTCACAACCATGCATCCTGCATGTGGGCCAGACGCATGAATGGGGAGGGGGGGGGGGCGCCCGTGCACCCTTAATGGACAGGCCGCCCCTGGTTTATGCCCTGGGTTGGTTTGCCATTGTCCAGTCTTCCTCTAGGTGGCAGTATAACCTGAAGGTGGAAGACTTCCTGTGTCCCTTAATGGAAACCAAAGTACAAAAAATCCTATTTATTTGTTATTAATGTGATAACACAGAAGGCTCGTCATTATTGATGTTGGTGGTTCATCTCACCTATTTCTCTTCTGTATAAACAAACACCGTGGCTTACTGAAAAATCAATTTTCCGCTTGAAAATGCAGCTTTAAATACTTTACTCATTATTCACAGCAAATTAATTAGAATCACTGAACTCTCTTAACACAACATATATATCAATAACAAGACATATGTGGAATTAATCTGTGTAGAATTCACCTGGAGATGTAAGGTACCCAGACTGACTTGTGTCTGCCATTTAAACTTCTGAATGTTTTTGTACTGTTAATATCAGGATGTATACACATGATCTGTTTATTTTCCAACTGTAAGTTGCAGCAATGCCTGCACTGAATATTAAAAATCCTTTACAGCAGCAGAGAGAATTAGGAAGTGAATGGAGGGAAGGAGTCGGCATTGGATACAGTTTGCATCTTTAATTGCAAATGTGCATCCAATGGCAAAAAGCAGATACAATGAAAATATATTTTTATTTTATTACCCTTTTTATAGAAGTTGAAGGTTCCTCCTGTAAGTGAAAGTTACAAGTAGCCATTGATTTTTAAAGGGACGGTCTGCCCAACATTTCGCTGGTCAGAGAGAGTGCGGGTAATTAAATACTCTCTTTTCACTTTACACAGGGAGTCCATGTAGGATAGTTCATGTGCAGCACAAAAGTATAATGGTGGTCTCAGGTGTGCTGACTGAGGACAGGTGCCGGCTCGTAAAAAGCTGCAAGGGGCTCTGCATGCGTGCTCCTTCATCAGGCTCTTCGGAGCCTGATGAAGGAGCACGCATACTCCAAATGCGCGGTCCTCCCCACTCCTCCTCCAACCGGAAGTGACGTGCATTGCCATTCTGAGTGCCTGGAAGCGCTGGGAGCCACCAGCGTTAGCCTCTTCACCTGCGAGCCGACCGCCTTCCCCTATGAGTGGATGAACCTCTGTAATCATTCCAATGCGCTGACACATCTATGATCTTGTGAGTTTCCCAATTGTCTACCTTGGAATAAAATGTTTTATTATTGCTGCACTTAGATTGGCGCTGCTCTTCTTTGTGTCCAACATTTAGTTGAAGCCACCCAACTTTTTTCATAATATCCTGGGTATGCTAATAAAATAATGAGAAGAAAAGGGCAGGATTATTTTGGGGTGGTGTCATGTACCTAGTTGAGGCTGAATGAAAGAGAGGATGATGACAGGGTATAACAGGGCACAGAGTGGCATGAGGGCCCGCGGGAAATCCAGGTCAGGAGATCTGGTGGAAGATGTGAAGCTGCAGCAAGCAAGCTAGCAGATGCAGGATCTCGGATGTGTGGTCAGATAGACGGGAGTCTGCAACAATCGAGCAGCAGAAGTGCAGAATCAGGAACCAGGAGGAGAGTCAAAGCCAGGGAATAGTCAGTATCAACCAGGCAGAGGAGATACCAGAACAGCAGGAAGAAGGCAAGGTTGGGGGGGGTCACAAGCCGGAGTCAGCAACAGGGGTTCAGGAACGAGCATAGTCAACAAGCCGGGTCTGGCTACGGAAGTACACAGGATCAGGTCACAGGCAGAAAGAGCCGACGACCACCAAGCAATGATTCAGAGTTCTGTATGGCTTTAAATAGGCCACTGGGTGCCAAAGTCGAGCAAACTTGCACGCTGGCGCTCATCAGCACGCTAATGCTCACGTTCTTGTGCTCGTGTAGATACACACAGGGTCCTAATTCTGTGCACAGTTCTATGATCTGTTCTGTATATATGCGCATTCAAAAAACAAAAATAGCTGCGCTGGTACTAATAGATACTAATTAAGACAATATTTAAAAATGATTGATGAATAATGAAACCTAAGACTCTAGTTACATAGTGAATGTGAAAAATAGAGGATAAAAGTGAAAAAGTCCAAAACTTAGAATAACTCAAATAAATTTGAAAACAGTCCGTGATTCTTGAAATAGTGCTAAAATAGGTGAATAAATAAGACTTGATCTTCCACCACCAAAAAGCGGCAAACACCAAATGCACGCTTACCAAAAGGCAAGCTAATTGAGCTTGTGGCTATATACCCAGCCAGGGCCTTTATCCAGGGGATCAGGACAACAACTCCAATTACATCAGCACAGTAGAGGAGAGATGGGCAGCCGGTGGACGGGTAGCTCGATCGAGCAAAATACATGGATGGATACCAAATGTCACCCAAAAAAATGAGAAAAGGAAGCTCTGCTTAGTGTAAATCTGATAATATTTAATGAAATAAGGAAAAACATACTTACAAGAAGCACCGTTAAAATCAGCAAGGATAGGCTTGCGAACGCCCGTTCGCTCAGAAGCACCAAACGCAATGGCGTCAGCACGTCTCGTCCGCCCGACACGCGTTTCGTCATATAACAATGACGAAACACGCCAACGAGGAGAGAGGGGGCTGGGCTGAGCTGCGGCTCTGTGTCTGAATAGACACACAGAGCCTCAGCTCGGGTGCCCCCCATAGCAAGCTGCTTGCTGTGGGGCCACTCAGGAAGGAGGGAGGGGCTAGGAGCGCTGAGAAGAGTAGGATTGGGGCTGCTCTGTGCAAAACCAGGTAAGTATGACATGTTTATTATTTTTTAACAGTAAAAGCAAGACTTTAATATCACTTTAAAGTCGGGGTCCTTCTAGACGTAGGGTTCTCCAAACTATGACCCTCCAGCTGTTGCAGAACTACACATCCCATGAGGCATTGTAAAACTCTGACATTCACAGACATGACTAGGCATGATGGGAATTGTAGTTTCTGAACAACTGGAGGGCCATAGTTTGGAGACCCCTGCTCTAGAGTCTGGACAGGCTGAGTGGCGTCAGCCAATAGCGGACTTTAGCCCGATATCGGCTGAACCTGAGTTTGGCCCTACTTCTCCTTTAAATCTCGATACAAATATCTGTTTTCGACACGATTTGCTTTTTCTAAAAACTCTAATCTGTTATGATGTATTTACAACAGCAAGAATCACCCCAGGAAGCCATTGAGTCACCCCTGGGCTGTACATAGCAGCGGCTAAGAACCCGTACCGTATGCAGTTTCTGCTGTTGCATCACATTTTCCGGCTCAGCCCCAGGAGGTTTGAAGCTACAGATCTGCAGTAACTACTAGTGAGTTTTGTTCATTAGCAGAAGCCATACAGAGTCCAGCTGCCCCGGGCTGAGCGGAAACCTTGAATCATTTCAATAAACGAATATATTCTGCGTTCACGTCTTCTGCTCTAATTGACTGGAGTTTTCCCAGAACTGTCCCAGATGTCTCCTTTGCTAACTATGTGTACATGACTACAGCGAGGTGATTAGTGAAATTCCAATTGATTATTGAGCTCATTAGCTCGGTTAGCGTTCAGTATTATGTGAAATCCATCTGCAGCCTGATTGCATGACATAGTGTTATCATTTTGAGAGAAGTTTTTTTTTTTTTCTGAATCTGAAGCCAGGAACAAAGCTGCCATTACACCTGCAGATCTGGCATCTAAAGATTTTTCTAAGATCCTGGTCTGTGTTAGATGAAGCAATTCACTACGATGCAAACTTAACAGATATGATCTTTTTATGTAGTCGCATGCTGCCAGTATCGTGCCAGGGGCAATAACAGCAGTCCCATGAGTTCCGAGTAGTCATGCCAAAGCAGCAAATGAGCAATGTCACCTTTTTATCTCAATACATGAGACATAATTAACCATCTGTTGGTCATGTGTGTGTCTGACATGCGTCCCTATCTTCCTTCTAGCTGGATCGTTCACGCCATGAGATACGAGCTCCAGATTCGCAACCAGATGCGCGGTGGGGAACAGTCGGAGACCGATATCTATCAGCTGTCTCCAGGTGAAATCAAGCAGCTTCTCCTTTGTATTCTAAAGCCACAGCAGTCTGGAAGGTGAGAACAGAACACAGTCAGTCATCTTACGTGTGTACATCAGTGTTCTAAGATCAGTTTCCTACTAAGGCTGGCCATACATTATACCAGTGGTCTCCAAACTGCGGCCCGCGCGCCAGATTGTGGCCCTTTGCTTGCCTTCATCTGGCCAGTGGGGCACTATTCCTAACACTGACACCAACAATAGGCCACAACTCCTTCCACTAACACCAACAATGAGGCACTACTCCTTCCGCTGACGCAGACGATGGGGCACTACTGCTGACGCAGACGACGGGGCACAACTCCTTCCGCTGACGCAGACGACGGGGCACAACTCCTTCCGCTGACGCAGACGACGGGGCACAACTCCTTCCGCTGACGCAGACGACGGGGCACAACTCCTTCCGCTGACGCAGACGACGGGGCACAACTCCTTCCGCTGACGCAGACGACGGGGCACAACTCCTTCCGCTGACGCAGACGACGGGGCACAACTCCTTCCGCTGACGCAGACGACGGGGCACAACTCCTTCCGCTGACGCAGACGACGGGGCACAACTCCTTCCGCTGACGCAGACGACGGGGCACAACTCCTTCCGCTGACGCAGACGACGGGGCACAACTCCTTCCGCTGACGCAGACGACGGGGCACAACTCCTTCCGCTGACGCAGACGACGGGGCACAACTCCTTCCGCTGACGCAGACGACGGGGCACAACTCCTTCCGCTGACGCAGACGACGGGGCACAACTCCTTCCGCTGACGCAGACGACGGGGCACAACTCCTTCCGCTGACGCAGACGACGGGGCACAACTCCTTCCGCTGACGCAGACGACGGGGCACAACTCCTTCCGCTGACGCAGACGACGGGGCACAACTCCTTCCGCTGACGCAGACGACGGGGCACAACTCCTTCCGCTGACGCAGACGACGGGGCACAACTCCTTCCGCTGACGCAGACGACGGGGCACAACTCCTTCCGCTGACGCAGACGACGGGGCACAACTCCTTCCGCTGACGCAGACGACGGGGCACAACTCCTTCCGCTGACGCAGACGACGGGGCACAACTCCTTCCGCTGACGCAGACGACGGGGCACAACTCCTTCCGCTGACGCAGACGACGGGGCACAACTCCTTCCGCTGACGCAGACGACGGGGCACAACTCCTTCCGCTGACGCAGACGACGGGGCACAACTCCTTCCGCTGACGCAGACGACGGGGCACAACTCCTTCCGCTGACGCAGACGACGGGGCACAACTCCTTCCGCTGACGCAGACGACGGGGCACAACTCCTTCCGCTGACGCAGACGACGGGGCACAACTCCTTCCGCTGACGCAGACGACGGGGCACAACTCCTTCCGCTGACGCAGACGGCGGGGCACAACTCCTTCCGCTGACGCAGACGGCGGGGCACAACTCCTTCCGCTGACGCAGACGGCGGGGCACAACTCCTTCCGCTGACGCAGACGGCGGGGCACAACTCCTTCCGCTGACGCAGACGGCGGGGCACAACTCCTTCCGCTGACGCAGACGGCGGGGCACAACTCCTTCCGCTGACGCAGACGGCGGGGCACAACTCCTTCCGCTGACGCAGACGGCGGGGCACAACTCCTTCCGCTGACGCAGACGGCGGGGCACAACTCCTTCCGCTGACGCAGACGGCGGGGCACAACTCCTTCCGCTGACGCAGACGGCGGGGCACTACTTCTTCCGCTGACGCAGACGGCGGGGCACTACTCCTTCCGCTGACGCAGACGGCGGGGCACTACTAGTTAACCTTACAGATTTTTCTGTAATGTGAACTTACACAGGCCCCCCCAGTCCCACTGATCTGGATCGCGGCGATCTCCCATTATGAGCCCCGATATAACCATGTCAGGGGCTTAGAAATCCCCGCAACTGAATCTCCAAAATGTACCCAGTCAGGTGGGTCGTTTCGGAACATGCTAAACGGTCGGCGCTGTCACATGGGTGGCGCCGACCAATCAGAACCTGCGTAGCCCATCCTGTCAGGGTAGAAGAAGGCGCATGAATGCCAAGGGGATTTCTAAGCCCCGGACCCCTGAAGCGGCTATACCGGGGCCCAGAACAGGTGATCACCGTGAAACAGGTCAGCGGGACCGGGGGGGGGGGAATGAGGAGGGCGCCCTGTGTAAGTTTACCTTACAGATTTTTCTGTAGAAGTGAACTCTACCCTTTAATGTTTCTGGAGTGATCAAACTAATTGACTTGCCTAGAAAGAGAGGAGTCGTAAATCACAATGAATCATAAAGCATCCTGAGTAGGAAGCAGAACCTGCATATGTGATGGACACATTTGGCTGCTTCCATGAAAGATAATTACAAACTTCACCCAGAAAGAAAGTTTTATAGCATATTGATAACAGATACAGTGCACACGTCTCACGTGAAAACATTAGTAAGCCTCTTAAATTCTCTTCTAAACAAACCATTATGAAGCACATAAATTAAAGCACGCCATCCCCTTTTATTTTCTTATTCATAATTTAGCAGTGCTGTTAGATCAGACCGCTTCTCACAGAATGCTCTCCTGTAAATCATTCGACATTTATTATTCATTTTTCTGATGGATCTGTGCAATCAGTGTTGGTTGTTCTGTCATTTTTAGGTGTTGGCTGAACCGCAGGCAGATAGACGGCTCCCTGAATAGGAATCCATCCGGCTTTTATGACCGAGTGTGGCAAATCCTGGAGAGGACACCCAGCGGGATCATAGTGTCCGGCAAGTTCCTGCCACAGGTAACCTCCTGTATTATATTGTATGCTGTATTACTTTATTATACAGTATGTTCTGTAACATGGTCTATGTCAGGGATATGCAATTAGCGGACCTCCAGCTGTTGCAAAACTACAAGTCCCATCATGCCTCTGCCTCTGGGTGTCATGCTTGTGGCTGTCAGAGTCTTGCTATGCCTCATGGGACTTGTAGTTCTACAACAACTGGAGGTCCGCTAATTGCATATCCCTGGTCTATGTTATGAAGACAGCATAGTGAACCGTTATACAAGTAGAGCATCGATTGAGGGCAATGTGCCTCCTGGTGAGTTCATACACAGCTCAAAGTTCATAAGCGGTATGATAACGTCTAACATTGCTTATTAAATCAGTAGTGCAGAGCAAAAGAATAATTGGGGCATGATGGACTTTTAAACCCCTTTCACAGTGAGGCAGTTTTTAGGCGTTATGCACTCGAAATAGCGCCTGAAAACTGCCTCCCATTCATTGTAATGGGTGCCTTCACACTGGGGCGGTGCGCTTGCGGGACATTTGAAAAAGTCTTACAAACAGCATCTTTAGGGCGGTTTGGGAGCGCTGTATACGGCTCCGGTAAGCGGAGGGGACGACCGGAGCGCGGCGGGAAGTGGGGGGGGGGCACCTTTACTGCCGCCGATAATAGTGGTCTCACTGCCGCAGAGACCACTTTTATCCTAAGGAGGACTGGCCGCCGTTGCAGAAAATACCGGGGTTATGGCAGCAGTCAAAGTACCGAAGTAAGTGGTTAATATATCATATTATTTTATTTCCTTTCGAAATATTCAATTATACAAACTATTTGTATATTGTGTTTATCCTTTTTTTAATCACATTTTTTATTATGATTTAAATATCATACATGTTTGTATCTTTTTATTATTTTTATTTTACAATAAAAAGTTTGTAAGCAAAAAAAAAAAGAAATCTATTTACCTAGAAAAATGGTGATGTGTTCAATACTTTTTTTACCCACTGGGTGGCAAGTGGTTAAAAAAAAAAAAAAACTCTAATTTGTCTCAATATATAACATATATGTCCCCTAGACTAGGGGCCTCCAAACTATGGCCCTCCAGCTGTTCAGGAACTACAATACCCATCATGCCTGGTCCTGTCTGTGAATGGCAGAGGTTTACAATGCCTCATGGGACGTGTAGTTCCACAACAACTGGAGGGCCGTCGTTTGGAGATTCCTGTCCTAGATGGACTTCTCACATCCCCATGAACACCTATTACAATACATAACTAGGTCACATTCCACAGTGTCTGTCCAAGGGGAAGGACTCCCAATTCTCAACGTGTTTTGTGGAATATACAGCTTCTTCAGGAGTGGGGAGTGAAGGAGGCAGCAATGTAATAAATCTGAAAAAAAAAAAAAAAATCAAGATACAATGGTGATAGTATCTAAATGGTACATACAATTGTAATGGTATACCAAACAATCCAATCCAGAGATGACACCCAGAGGCATGATGGGACTTGTAGTATTGCAACAGCTGGAGGTCCGCTCATTGCATATCCCTGGCATACAGGGCCACCCGGGGGGCGGGTATGGGGGGGAGCACAAGGAAAATGAAGAGCTAGTGAGAAGATCATGAACACATGAAACCACAGCTCAACCACCTATGTTTACTGCCTCCCAGGAGGTCATGTAAAAAGAGTATGACGAACAGAACAGTACTCAACTAGGTCGATCACAAATGAATAGTACGATCCGGTCCTGGAAAAAAAAGAAAAAAAAACATTTATAGAGTGGTTGTGTTGCTTATGTCGGGGTCGGTAGATTCTAATTCTGCAGCCCTAAGTAGGTTGTACAGGTCGGTGTGGAACGTTCTCACCAACTATAATCTCTTTATTCTCCGTACAGCAACCCACCCTCTCTGACATGACAATGTACGAGATGAACTTTTCTCTGCTGGTGGAGGACATGCTGCAGAACATCGCACAACCCGAATATCGCCAGATCGTGGTGGAGGTAATAGCTCCTGTTTTATAATGAACACATTGTGCTATTTTTCTAATCATTGTAACAATATCTCAATCCACGCTATTGCACTGCGGTGACGCCCATCGCATGTTACGTGCATCGGTGCCGTGCGGTTTATTCTGAATGGCACCGCAGTGCAGCTTGCTGACAGATGTGATTAGGATGCTTTAAATCCATTTGACCTCCGGAAGATTTACCGCCCCCCCCCCTTCATGACCAGGCCGTTTTTTGTCATACGGCACTGTGTTACTTTAACTGACAATTGCGCTTTCGTGCCACGTTGTACCCAAATAAAATTGATGTCATTTTTTTCCCCACAAAAATAGGTGATATTTGATCACCTCTGCTGTTTTTATTTTTTGGGCGCTATTTTTTTTCTTTCTGCTATAAAACACATCCAATAAATAACAAAAAAATGTTTGCATCATATTTAGGCCAATATGGGGGTAAATCTTCCAGGGCTGAATCGGTTAAGCTGTCGGTCAGTATTAGGAGCACAGACAAAACTATGGAGGTGATTGGGTCCTGTGCTGCAGGTCATCAGTGTCACCTGGCTGTACTTAGTGGCAGTGTGACACTTTTCATTAGGACTTGACAACATCCTGTAAACAGCAGTTTCAGCATCAAGTACAATGTGTGTTCATATCAGACACAGCACTTGCTGTAATCGCCATCTCCACACTGGTTTGAGTTTTTTTTTTTTGTAAACCAGCCCCTGTATAACGATCGTTTTTGCTTTCTGACAATCTCCCCCTCCCCCCATGCAGACAGAGAACGCCTCGGTGTACAGGATTCCAACTAACCTAAATACGTTTTTTTCCTTTTTGTCCTTTCTCAGCTTCTGATGATCGTTTCCGTCATCCTGGAAAGAAACCCGGAATTTGAGTTTCAGGAGAGAGTCGATTTGGACAAACTGGTGAAAGAGGCATTTAATGATTTTCAGCGAGACCAGAGCCGGCTTCAGGGAGCGGAAAAACAGGTGAGCCGGGACGGCAATCACCGTCTCAAGGTCACCGTCTCTCCCGCCAAGTGATCTGATAAAAAAAAAAAATAAAAATCTCAGCAGATAGAGCGCAGCGCACAAAATTAAATTTGGGCCAGTCTCCTGCGTGTCTCAGCAGCGTTACATTCTCGCTGTGATTTTGGGAGGAGGTCACACCGGGAGAGATGGGAAAACACGGCAGAAGATCAACAAGAGGGCGTTTACCTAGAGAGCCTGTCATAAAGCAAACCTAGATTTGTCAATTGTATTATTAGCACATTTACATGGCAGTATTTTAGGTTTATTCTCACAGAGCAAAATACACTGTATTGTCAAAAGTATTGGGACACCTGCCTTTACACACACAGGAGCTTTAATGGCATCCCAGTCTTAGTCCATAGGGTTCAATCTTGAGTTGGCCCCGCCCTTTACAGCTATAACAGCTTCAACTCTTCTGGGAAGGCTGTCCACAAGGTTTAGAAGTGTGTCTATGGGAATGTTTGACCATTCTTCCAGAAGCGCATTTGTGAGGTCAGGCACTGATGTTGGACGAGAAGGCCTGGCTCGCAGTCTCCGCTGTAATTCATCCCAAAGGTTTTCTATCGGACTCTGTGCAGGCCAGTCAAGTTCCTCCACCCCAACCTCCCTCATCCATGTCTTTGTGGACCTTTCTTTGTGCACTGGTGAGCAATCATGTTGGAACAGGAAGGGGCCATCCCCAAACTGTTCCCACAAAGTTGGGAGCATGAAATTGTCCAAAATGTCTTGGTATGCTGACGCCTTAAGAGTTCCCTTCACTGGAACTAAGGAGCCAAGCCCAACCCCCACACCATAATCCCCCCCTCCACCACCATGGTTTATTAGTGTGCCGCTGAGGTTCGATCACTGTGGGGAGTAATGTGGGTGATGCTACATCCACTGCAGGAGTGCTAGCAAGGGATGGTGCTCGACCCAACTCCTGTAGTTACTACGAGGAGAAATCCCGGATGCCACACATCAACAGTGTCCTATGATGGTAATGAGAGTGACAACGTCAGGCCACGCCCCCCAACATGTTTCACTCAGCGCCCCCCCGGAGCTTAGTCATGGGGAACCACGATTTGGACCAGTACAGAAAGCAACATCCATAATGAGAGAGTTTGGGGTGGAGGAACTTTACTGGCCTGCACAGAGTCCTGACCTCAACCCGATAGAACACCTTTGGGATGAATTAGAGTGGCAACTGCAAGCCAGGCCTTCTCGTCCAACATCAGTGCCTGACCTCACAAATGTGCTTCTGGAAGAATGGTCAGACATTCCCATAGACACACTCCTAAACCTTGTGGACAACCTTCCCAGAAGAGTTGAAGCTGTTATAGCAGCACAGGGTGGAGCCAACTCAATATTGAACTTTTTCGGACTAAGACTGGGATGTCATTAAAGTTCATGTGTGTGTAAAGGCAGGTGTCCCAATACTTTTGACAATATAGTGCATACAATGGATATAAAAAAAGATCTACTCATTAAAATGTCAGCATATCGTGTTACAAAACACGATATGCACTTTCTAAAGAGTGCGGAAAGCTGAAGACAGCAGATACACATGTAAAACTCAAGTAGGGAGATTCTGTAATGTAAAAAAATGAGAAAGATAAATCATTTCAGAACTTTTTCCACCTTTAATGTGACCTACAAACTGTACAAACTTGAACAACAAACTGAAATCTTTTGGGTGGAGGGAAGTAAAATAAAATAATCTGGTTACATAAGTCTGCACACCCTTACACTAATACTCTGTTGAAGCACCTTCTGATTCTATTCCAGCACTCAGTCTTTTTGGGGATGAGTCTATCAGCCTGGGACATCTTGACTTGGCAATATCTGCCCCACTCTTCTTTGTAAAAACACTCCAAATCTGTCAGATTACGAGGACATCTCCTGTGCACAGCCCTCTTCAGATCCCCCCCACAGATTTTCAATGAGATTCAGGTCTGGGCTCTGATCCAAAACGTTAATCTTCTGGTGAAGCCATTCCTTTGTGGATTTGGATGTAGGCTTTGGAGTGCTGTCATGCTGATAGATGAAGTTCCTCTTCATGTTCAGCTTTCTGGCAGAGGCCTGAAGGTTTTGTGCCAATATTGACTGGTATTTGGAACTAATTATAATTCCCTCTACCTTGACTAAGGCCTCTGTTGCAGCTAGAGAAAAACAGCCCCAAAGCATGATGCTACCACCACCATGCTTCACGGTGGGTATGGTGTTCTTTTGGTGATATGCAGTGTTGTTTTTGCACCAAACATATCTTTTGGAATTATGGCCAAAAAGTTCAACCTTGGTTTCATCAGACCAGAACACATTTTCAAATGAGAAGAAAAATACAGGTGCCTCTAGGTGAGAACTGTAAACATTTTAATGAGATAAGGGTGCATTATCCACTTACTTACATGGAGGTTAAGGAAGTAGGGCATGAGTCCATCCACACTGGCGTGGGGTTCACTGCAGAGCGGCGTTCTGAACAGCTGATTTTTCTGCCTGTGGGGGAGAAATCCCAGCCAGCAGGATTTCTGGGGCCACGGCAATAAAAACAAGGCTTGGATCGGGCCAATGGTGAGGGCTGGAACGTGGCACCCGGGAGCGATGACTTGTCAAGCTTGACAAAGGAGCGCACCCTGAGTCTCATCTACCAGTGCGCATGCTCGAAACGCCGTTGCAACCCACAAGTGACGTCATCACGCCCGGCGCCGCGTTCCAGCCCCTACCCTTTGCCGCATGGAAAAAAACTGGTCAACACTAATCTGTTCTTATACAAGACCACTTACCTGTCGAGGGGATGCCCACAAAGTGTGGGACATTTGGACTGAAGCCCCATCCACCAACGCAGACCCTGATCTTTCTCCTTTAAACATTCCGCCCTCTACTTTAAAGTTACAAGACCCAAAGATTGACCCTGACTGGTTTAAATACAAGCACTTTGCAGGTGTACTGTAGATTTAGGAACACACTTTTAGTCTAAGTGCCAGTTAGGGCACCAATGTTTTTGACTGTTCTAAGTCATGTTATGATGTGTAAAGGTTCCGAGCCTGGGTATGCCCAGTAGGCTCTGTTTTTGTATGTTACTCTTTTTCAAAAACCTCAATAAAAGGTTCTAAAGGCTGACCATTACCAGCTCTCCGCTTACGGAGCTCTGAGAACCGAGCGATCAGCGGTGCTTGATCGATCCGGTCTCAGTGTTAGAGCCGGCGGGGAACCGATGCTACATCCACCTAGGTAAGTAGGATTTAAGAAAAAAAAAAAAGCAAACCCATACAGTGGAACCTCGGATTACGACATAATCCATTCCAGGAGAATGCTCGTAATCCAAAGTACTCGTATATCAAAGCGAGTTTTCCCATTGAAGTCAGTGGAAATGAAAATAATTTGTTCCGCATTGACTTCAATGAGATGCAATACTGCATGCGGTCAGAGGCGGAGGGGGGTCACCGGAGAGCCTCGGAATGGCTGAAAAGGCCCGAGGACACCTCGGCAAACCTCGGAAAGACTTCCTACCCGAGATTTGCCGAGGTCAGCCGAAGTGTCCTCGTGCATTTCCCGAACGGCTGCATTCGGCGACGTTTGGCTCTGCTCGGCTCCGGCACCCCCCCCCCCCACCTCAGGCCAAAAGCAGTACTGCACACCGCTTTGGCCTGAATCGTGCTCATTTTGCAAGACAACACTCGCAAATCGAGTTACGATTTTTGAAAATACAGTGCTCGTATTGTGAAACGCTCGTTGACCGTCTTACTCGCAATCCGAGGTTCCACTGTACTTCTTTTTTAAAAGGCACATGTAAGCTTACAGTATAAGAGTTTTGGAAAAAAATATGGAATAGCAAACAATGGACTTTATAGGCACACACATAGGATAAAAAAATATTTTTTATCCTATGTGTGTGCCTATAAAGTCCATTTTTTGCTATTCCATATTTTTTCCATACTATCAGGACGCTGGCATATTGTTACTAGCGTATCCCCAGTGTCGCCCTGTGAAGATACACGTTAAATTCCATAAAATCTTTTTTGACATAAGAGTTTTGTTGAAATGAATGGCCTAGTAAACGGGTCTCTTAAAAGTAGGCAGAGTTCTCAGCGCCTGTCTTTTTTTTTTTTTTTTTAGCGTGTCTTCTCGCTGTTGTAATGCGTCTTTGTTTCCCCCTCTCCTTAGGATGACATGTCTGCCTTCTACAACACCCCCCCTCTGGGCAAGAGAGGGACCTGCAGCTACCTGACAAAAGCCGTGATGAGCGTTCTGCTGGAGTCCGAGGTCAAGCCAAGCAACGAGGACCCGTGCAGCATCAGCTAAAAAGAAAGGTGCCAGCGGGTGCCCAAGAGCATTTACACCTCACTCAGGTTTACGATGTTCCGAGCTTAGTGACGTGTGGCAGCGTGGCTGTGTTCAAAGCCTGAGCTTTTATACTCAAGACAAATGGGTGGCAGAGATCATGCCGTGTGTCAGAAGGTGTTATGCTGCATAAGTAGAGAATTTGTATTGACTTGGCTTTAGAGAGAGGCTGTTCCGGCTTCAGCTCTACAACGTGTTCAGCTGGGAGATCTGCCCAGGGTTGTGGAGATATCTATATAGTGTGTTTGTGTTCTTCTGTGTTTTTTTGTTTTTTTTTTTTGTAACCACAAATACCCCCAACATCCGCTGAAAACTTCACTTAAAGGGCCTTGCCCTCGGAAAATGTATTTTGTTTCCATCAAAGTTGTTTTTGGTCCTCCTTTGACAATAGACAATCGTCTTGTTCCATATTCAGTGCAAAGATTTGTGTAAAGTGCCGTGCCACACAGCAGTCGGAGCCTTAAAGTGATTGTAAACCCCTTTTTAAAACTAAATAACAATCGTGTAATGCTTGCTTTGTGTAATGGTTTTGCACAGACCAGTCCCAATGCTCCACTTCTCTGGTTCCCACCTAGCAAGCCACTTGCTATGAGGGTACCCTCGCTCGCTCCTGTGTGACGCACACACAGCATGGCTAGGCCCCGCCCCCCTCCTCGTTGGCTGTGATTGACAGTAGCGGGAGCCAATGGCTCCTGCTGCTGTCTTTGAGCGTATGAGGAGGGAGAGAGAGCCGCTGCTCCTGTGCACATTGCAATTGGTTGTAAAGGTTTTCTACCCTTCTGCATGCACCCCGCCCCCTCCCTTATGTACATACTAGACATGTGCAGTTAGTTTTGTTCCGAATTAGTTTAACGAATTTCAACAAATTCCTTAATTTAGAAATATCCAAACGAAAACCCGTTTTAAGCGGAGTTCCGTCAATTCTTTTTTTTTTTAAAGTCAGCAGCTACAAATGCTGCAGCTGCTGAGTTTTAAAATATGGACACTTACCTGTCCAGGGCGCCCGCGATGTCGGCAGCCGAAGCCGATCTGTCCCTCGGCTCTCAGTTGGAGGCATCGCCATCTTTGGTAAGGGAATCAGGAAGTGAAGCCTTGCGGCTTCACAGCCCGGTTCCCTACTGCACATGCGCGAGTCGCGGTGCACGATCCCACTGGCCCCTACTGTCTTCTGGGACCTGTGTGTCTCCCAGAAGACAGCGGGGAGGAGGCGCTGGACATGGCATAGATAGCCACAGATACTGCGGCTATCTATGCCCAGAAGTTGGAGTAAATACCTGGATTAGACAGGTATCTGCTCCCCACACCCCCCCTGTAAGGTGCCAAATGTGACACCGGAGGGGGGGGGGGGTCCGAAAAGCCATTTTTTGGGTGGAACTCCGCTTTAACTAATTTTTCCGAATATTCGTAACTTTGAAAATCCAAATTAATAACCAGCTAATTAACTGAACTATTACTAACTATTGGAATTTCCTTTCAAATTTGGCTGTTGGCGAACGTAATAAATATGAATTTATCCCAAGTTACGAATGTATCCGCAATAACGAATGCCGCATCTAAACAAATGGAACAGGACAAATTAATAATAAATACTTTTTATTATTATTCATTTGTTTTGTTCCATCTGTTTAGATGCGGCATTCGTTATTTCGGATACATTCGTAACTTGGGATAAATTCGTATTTATTACGTTCGCCAACAGCCAAATTTTGAAAGGAAATTCCAATACCTATAATTTAATGGTTATTTATTAGTTTAGCCATTCTTTCAAATTTTCTTTCCTATTTTCGAATCTACAAATCTTCAAATTACGACCATGACGAATAACCCGAAAAACGAAAAAAAAAAAAAAAACATACACAAAAACGAACTAATTTTTCAACAGTGCACATGTCTAGTACATACCTGAGCCGCATCCCGATCCAGCGATGTGCATGTGAGTTGCTCTCTTGGGGGTGTTTGTGTAGCGCCCCTCCAAACAAAAAGCACAACCAGGCCGTAACATTGGGTGGGTATATCACACTTGTCTTCTGTTTTTCACTATTTTTGTTTCTTTGCACTACGTTTATCCAAGCTGCTACTGAACTTTGTACAAGAGATATATTAGAAAGTATACTGTATGTTTTATGACGGATTTAAAATCTACTGTAAAATTAGAAATTTAAGGTATTTGAGGTTTGTGGTATTTTCTTATAGCATTAGTGTCATACGTCTCAGTCCCTGCCACAGTCCAGCCCTTTCTCCCTCCCCCACACCACAGGTCTACATACCGACCACAGTACAGTCCCCCCCTCACTGGTCCAGATGCCTAACCCAGTACATCCCCCCCCCCCACTAGTCTATATCCATGTAACAGGTACATCCCCCCCCCCACACACACACTAGTCTACATCCATGTAACAGTACAGCCCCCCTCCCTTGAAAGTCTCCTTGCCTAACCCAGTACAGTCCCCTCTCGCAGGTCTACATACCTACTACTAGGGATGCACCGATACCAGTTTTTTTTTCAGAGCGAGTATGAGTACTGATACTTTTTCTCAATTACTCACTTATACAAATTTTCTTATTTAATTTTTTTTTTTTGCAGTGCGATTTTGAGCCCATACAAAATGAATGGCCTCAAATTGCACTGCACCGCACGAAAAAGGTATTGGTTTTAGGTATCGGAGCATTTGTGCAAGTATTCTTGCAAATGCAGAGTATTAGCACTACCCTACCTACTTAAAGTACAGCTTCCCCCCCCAGGTCTACATACCTGCCACAGAACAGCCCCCCACTGGTCTACATACCTGCCACAGAACAGCCCCCCACCCCCACTGGTCTACATAGCCGCCACAGTACAGTCCCTCCCCATTGGTCTACATACCCGCCACAGTACAGTCGTCCCCCCCCGCCCCCGGTCTACATACCCGCCACAGTACAGTCCCCCCCACTGATCTACATACCCGCCACAGTACAGTCCCCTCCACTGATCTACATACCCGCCACAGTACAGTCCCTCCCCACTGGTCTAATACCCGCCACAGTACAGTCCCTCCCCACTGGTCTAATACCCGCCACCGTACAGCCCCCCACTGGTCTACATACCTGCCACAGTACAGTCCTCCCCACTGGTCTACATACCTGCCACAGTACAGTTCCTCCCCCCCCGGTCTACATACCCGCCACAGTACAGTCCCCCCACTGGTCTACATACCTGCCACAGTACAGTTCCTCCCCCCCCCCCAGTCTACATACCCGCCACAGTACAGTCCTCCCCACTGGTCTACATACCCGCCACAGTACAGTTCCTCCCCCCCCCCCGGTCTACATACCCGCCACAGTACAGTCCCCCCACTGGTCTACATACCCGCCACAGTACAGTTCCTTCCCCCCCCGGTCTACATACCCGCCACAGTACAGTCCTCCCTACTGGTCTACATACCTGCCACAGTACAGCCCCCCACTGGTCTACATACCTGCCACAGTACAGTCCTCCCCACTGGTCTACATACCTGCCACAGTACAGTTCCTCCCCCCCCGGTCTACATACCCGCCACAGTACAGTCCCCCCACTGGTCTACATACCTGCCACAGTACAGTTCCTCCCCCCCCCCAGTCTACATACCCGCCACAGTACAGTCCCCCCCCCGGTCTACATACCCGCCACAGTACAGTCCTCCCTACTGGTCTACATACCTGCCACAGTACAGCCCCCCACTGGTCTACATACCTGCCACAGTACAGTCCTCCCCACTGGTCTACATACCTGCCACAGTACAGTTCCTCCCCCCCCCCCGGTCTACATACCCGCCACAGTACAGTCCCCCCACTGGTCTACATACCCGCCACAGTACAGTTCCTTCCCCCCCGGTCTACATACCCGCCACAGTACAGTTCCTCCCCCCACTGGTCTACATACCCGCCACAGTACAGCCCCCCACTGGTCTACATACCTGCCACAGTACAGTCCTCCCCACTGGTCTACATACCTGCCACAGTACAGTTCCTCCCCCCCCGGTCTACATACCCGCCACAGTACAGTCCCCCCACTGGTCTACATACCTGCCACAGTACAGTTCCTCCCCCCCCCCCAGTCTACATACCCGCCACAGTACAGTCCCCCCCACTGGTCTACATACCTGCCACAGTACAGTCCTCCCCACTGGTCTACATACCCGCCACAGTACAGTTCCTTCCCCCCCCCGGTCTACATACCCGCCACAGTACAGTCCCCCCACTGGTCTACATACTTGCCACAGTACAATCTCCAAACCCCCCCCCCCACCTCACACATTTGACGATGCATGGGGAGGGTGCAATTAACAATTATTGACCCCCACCATGCAGCAGCAGCTAAATTTTGGGCATGTCCCTGAGGTGCGGTAATGTGATCTTGGCTTAAATGATAAAAGGTGGAGTTTTTCCGAAAAGATAATACTAATGCTGTGTATGGTAACATGTCCAGAATGTAATCACCGGAATAGTAAAGTTACTATAAGGCACCTGGGAAGTCAGGAATGCTGGGAACGGTCATTTCTCAGGATGTCCATCTCTTCTTTGCACCCACATAGTCTTCTCTTGGTTCTCTCTGTATCTGTAAAACATTTGTGTCAGCCAGTGAAAAGCAATAGAAGACAGAACTCGTTATTATCTGTAATGTCCTAATTTTCAGTTCTTTAGCAGTCAATAATTTACCCAGCACCCTTTGCTCCTCTTTACAGCAAACGTCTGCTACAAAACCAATTAGTGTATTTATGACTTGAAAGAATAATTAAATAAAGAGGCTTTAAAGAGTGATTTGCATGTTTTGCAGTCTTTTATTTCTTGGTTTTATACTAATGTCTGTTCTCCGGCAGTATTTGTAATGTATTTATTTACTGTAATTGAGGCTACAAGGGAATATAGTTTCTCATGAAGTCTGGGGATGTGTCAACTTGTGTTTAATAAGCAGTTCATTAAAATCTTTAAATTGCCTCCGCACAGTTTCATAAAATAGGAAGCACTTTTTAGATGGGAGACGTGTCTGGGTCTCATTGACTTCAAGTCCAGCCAAACCTTCTGTGTAAATCAGCTGAACACATTCCAGGTGCATCAAAACTAAACGGGTGAGAAAAGTCTTTCCTTTAAAGCAGCCACAGCCTGAGTAGAGAAGCCTGTCCCCTAACAGCATGCTGCAGAGAGCCCCTTGTTCTCTGTGCGGAAGCAGTGGTCTATCTGCTGTGAGTCACTATGGGTTGCAGGGAGGAAAATTACTTGATTCCCCCATTAACACAGGCAGTGTTGATGGGGGAATCCCACCCACGGGGGTATAGTGTTCTGGGGGCGGGCACAGTAATTACTGCTAGCCCTAGCCGCTGGCAATAATTTCATGTAAAAGTCCAGCATGCTGGTTGTACCCAATTCGATCAATGGATCGACTTGGGTACAATTAGTCTGCCCATAGATGGTCCCTGCTAAACCAACCGAGATTCAAACCATCCGTAGCCCGGCTACAGGCTTAGTTACGGTTTGATCGGAATGCCACTTTATATTACCACATATCACCACCTCCATGCTTTACTGTAGCAATGGTGTTATTTGGATGGATTTCCACCAGACACATTATTTGGTGTTGAGGCCAAATAGTTCAATTTTAGTCTCATCTGAACACCTTAAATGCACCTTGAAGATTCTGAGGCCACATGTGAAAAGGTGTTATGGTCAGAGAAGATTAAAATGGAATTATTTGGCCTCAACACCAAACGATATGTCAGGTGGAAATCCAATACAGCTCACCATCCAAATAACACCTTCCTACAGTAAAGTATGGAGGTGGTAATATCCTTGTATGGGGAGGTGGTGATATCCTGGTCTGAGGGGGTGGTAATATCCTGTTATGGGGGGCGTACTATCCTGCTATGGGGAGGTGGTGATATCCTGGTATGGGAATGTTTCTCTGCCGCATGGACTGGAGCACTTATCAGGATAGAAGAAAAACAGATGGAGCAAAATACCGTCAAGTTCTTGAGGAAAATCTGCTGGCCCTCTGCCAGAAAGTTGTCAATGGGAAGAAGGTTTACCTTCCAACGTGACAATAACCCAAAGCGCACAGCAACCGCTGAGCACACCGTGGTTGGAGAAGAAGGCGGGGAATGTCCTTGCATGGCCTAGGCAGAGGCCAGACTTAAAGCCCATTGAAAATCTGTGGAATGACTTGAAGACTGCAGCCCACAAATGGTCACCGTCAAATGTAACTGAACTTGAGCAGTTCTGCAAAGAAGAGCAAATATTGCAAAGTCTAGATGTGCAAAGTTACCAGAGACACATCCCAACAGACTAAAGATTGCAATTAAATCAAAAGGGGGTGATCCTTCTTCCAACTCAGTAATTCTGTTATCGATTTATTTTATTTTTTTCTGAAATGTTGGTGTTAAATCTTTCACTTGGCTGCACTGAGTAAATACAGCTGGATAAAAAACAAACAAACAAACGTGTGTCTTCATTGTAGGCTGCAAAGCAACAAAATGTGATTTTTTTTTTTTTAAATGGGAGCGATTCTTTTCTACACCCAATGTATATATATATCCTCTAAACTGGTAAATGATGGCAACTGAATAAATCATGAAAAAAAACTAAAAATGTTATGTTCCAGCACTGAAAACCAAGGACAGTTCCAGAGACCAGCCTTGAAAATGCATTTATTATAGCTTCTGTCGTGCTTTGCATAGAAACACTGAATCTCTCGCACATCAGTCCTTCACCCAGAAAAGCTCACATGTCGGAGTCCTCAATACATTATTATTAGCCATTGGATGAATCAATAGGACACATCACCATCTCCCATTATGTTGGGTAGAAAAAAAAACACATTTCTTGCCAAGAACAACAAACAGCCACTTCAATGTAGGTGTAAACCCCGAGCTGAATGACATCGCGTTTCCTAAAGCGCTCTAATCACAAGCATTAGCCATCTTCCAATCAAAATGTTTGTTTCCACCTTTTTTTTTTTCCCTCCTTTGTTACATCTCAGTGTTGCCGATCTCCTGGATCTCCTGTCTATGTACAGTCCAATGAGGACCGCATGGCATCTCTGACGGCGACAAGTGGACCAAGCCTGCATAATGGGTTTTAAATGGCCACATGTAGTCTGTACCGGAGGACTGTGTGACAACAACGCCGGACATTGGGAACAGGACGTTGTCACCCTCTAACAGGAAGTGTCTGAACAAGGACCTTCAATGGCAGGATCACCGGGTGTTAGAAGGACAGGTTTACATTTACAAATATTGAAAATTACTTTTTACATTTCATTAAAGCTTATATGAGATTTTAGAGAACTGGCTTAACCCCTTCACGACCGCGCTTTAGCCAAATGATGGCTGCAGCAGGTGGTCGCACATTGCCGAGGAGGGCGTCCTATGACGTCCTTCCCCCGCGCGCCTCTGTAGTGATCTGCGATTACTGCGTCCTTCAGGCACAGCTGATCACAGATCGGGGTAAACTAAAGAAGAAAAGGGACCATCCGTTTAGATCATAAACGTTGCCACCATCCCTAAATATAAGGAATAAAGATACCCCCAGCAGCGTGGGGTATCTTTATTCCACAGATCAGGGTAAAGAGCCAATCACAGCCACTTTTTACCATGTGACCAGCTGTGTCCAATCAGTGTAAGCAGGATTTGCCAGTTATCGGCATTCCTCTCCTCACGCTGCCAGCACGAGGAGAGCCGATAAGTGGCAATCCAGACAGGGGACATCTACACTGATAATTAGGGCAGCCCCAACAGTGCTGCTAATCAGTGCCCACCAGCGATGCCTGTCAGTGCCCATCATTGCCGCCTATCAGCGCACATCAGTGAAGGAGAAAAATAACTTTTTTAGAAAATTTTATAACAAACAAAAACTTTTTTTTTTTCATCATTTTCTGTCTTTTTTTTTCATTTGTTTAGCAAACAAAAAAACACAGTGGTAATTAACCACTTAAGGACCTGAAGGATTTACCCCCTTAATGACCAGGCCATTTTTTGCGATGCGGCACTGCGTCGCTTTAACTGACAATTGCGCGGTCGTGCGATGTTTTACCCAAACAAAATTGACATCCTTTTTTTTTCCCCACAAATAGAGCTTTCTTTTGGTGGTATTCGATCACCGCTGCGGTTTTTATTTTTTGTGCTATAAACAAAAAAAGACCGACAATTTTGAAAAAAAAAAAAAGTTTTTATTCATTTCTGTTATAAATTTTTGTAAATAAGTAATTATTATTAGTAATTATTTGTAAATAAGTAAAATTTTTTACTTTTTGCTATAATATCCCAAAAAAAAAAAAAAAAAAAAAAAAAGTCTTCATCAGTTTAGGCCAATATGTATTTTTCTACATATGTTTGGTAAAAAAAAATCGTAATAAGCGTATATTGATTGGTTTGCGCAAAAGTTGTAGCGCCTGCAAAATAGGGGATAGATTTATGCCATTTTTTTTATAAATTTTTTTTTTTTTTTAGTAGTAATGGCAGTGATCAGTGATTTTTAGCAGGACTGCGACATTGCGGCGGACAGATTGGACACTTTTTTGGACCAGTGACATTTATACTGATTACTGTATAAATGTCACTGGCAGGGAAGGGGTTAACACTAGGGGCGATCAAGGGGTTAAACATGTTCCCTGGGAGGTGTTTCTAACTGTGGGGGGGGAGAGGACTTACTGGAGGAGGAGAGAGATCGCTGTTGCTGTTTACTAGGAACACACAATCTCTCTCTACTCCCCTGACAGAACGGGTATCCGTTTGTTTACATTGACAGATCCCCATTCTGGCTCTCTGTGGAGCGATCATGGGTGGCCGGCGGACATCGCGGGCGCCGGCCATTCGTATCGGCGTTGCACCGCGGGCACCTGCTATAGCCATTAAAAAGGGACCACTGTACCGGTACGGGGATTCGCGCAGCCGTGTCAATCTGCCGCAGTATAATAGCAGTTAAATACCTCCAAAAGAAAGCTCCATCTGTCTCAAGAAAATGATAAAAATTGAGTGTGGTTGCGGTGTTGCATGACCGCGCAATTGTCATTCAAAGTGCAACAGCGCTGAAAATTGGCCTGGGCAGTAAGGGGGGGGTGTGAAAGTGTCCAGTAGGCATGTGGTTAAATCCACTTTTGGTCGTTCCGGATTTTGGCACGGCAAATCGCGACGCTCCTGCTCCTTTTTAAGGGACAAGCTTCGCACGTTGTGATTTTTCCGCAATTGCAGTGCGATTTATCGCACCGATTGAGGTGCCTTTAGAAGTAACGCATCCCATGTTTTGCCGCCATTCTGGAATCGCCCGTGACTCCAGAACGCCCCGGTGTGAATGGAGCCTAAAGTAATGGTGCTTAACTTGTAAGGTATGGGGGGGGGGGGGGCTCAACTGTGACCTCTGACGTTATTAAGAATAAGCAAAAACCATAATGAAAAAAATATATCGATATGCATATTAAGTACAAAATCTGGAACATTACATAATAAATTTGTTACATGTCATTCAGTTGTCTCGACCGGATTAGGGAAATAATAATACGTTCATCAAAGGGGGCTACCTAAAGCACCAAAAAAGGTGCATGTAACAATGGGCAAGATGCATTGGGGTGCTATTCAGAATAAACTCACAGCGCACCCAACACACATTCCATGTTTTTACCACCACAGAACAGTGCAAATATTTGCACTTTCAATCAGACGGAGCTGCCACTTGTTATGGGGGTAACCAGTATCTGTAAATACTCAGCCAGTACAGTGGTCCAGAACCTCAGATGATGACTTCTAAGTCGAAACGCGTCGGGGGGGATATGCTGAGACCACTGTCTTCTTTTATACAAGCGCTTGATTTTACTGCTAAACACGTGAGTGTATTTCCTTTGCTTTTTATGTATTAAAATTTCCATACGGAGTTACACTATATGCCTTCCTCTTTCTTTTAATGATGGGGCTGACTGCCTATATCTACTGAGTCCATCCATACCTTACACCTGTTCGGAGGTCCATCTGGAGGTCATATCTGGATAGAGCATCTGATCCCCTTGGTATATTATACCACAAAGCTTGATTGACTCACTAGGTGTACACCTATTTGAGTTCAACCCCTCTGGTAAGCAGCTTCTGGTGTCTTTGGTGGTGGACCTACTATTAACTGTTATTACAGCATAGATATTTGAAGTTAAAGACTGTCACTATATTATATCCACATGTGGTTGAGGATTATCATCACACATGACTGAAGCTTGTCGCTGACTTTTTTCTTTTTTGGACATCACACGTCCAAGTTCCTCTGTTTATAGACATCACATGTCATAATAGAGCACTGCTTGGAGTATTTTTGAGCACATCATTTATTATTCACGTTTTTTGTACTCATATTATTTGTTATATGAACTGACTTTGGGGCCCCGTATCTCAGGGCCACTTGGTGCTAGGAACCCCAAATTTGGTGTGCAAACCCAGGGGAACTGGTACCACAACATATCCAAAGCTGGTGTTCCTAGCATCAAGTGGTCCTGAGAAACGGGGCCCCAAATCCGGTTTGGAAAATGTCATTCTCTGCTGCAGAAAAGTGCTTGACATTTTCTGAACCGATATTTGGGGCCCTGTATCTCGGGGCCACTTGGGGCTAGAAACGCCAGCTTTGGATATTTTATGGTGCTAGTTCCACTGGGTTTGCACACCAAATTTGGGGTTCCTAGTACTAAGTGGCCCAGAGATACAGGGCCCCAAAGTTGGTCAACTGTGTCCATCTGCAGCAATGTCATTTCGGGACCCTTTGGGTTCAGAGAACCCAAATTTTGGCTGCAGCTAGGGGGCATCTAGGAACCCTTAACTACCGAGTTTAAAGTTTGGGGAACCTATGGCTGCAAATGGGCACAGTGAGGCTGCAAATGGGCATTGTTGACCCTCTTTTCCACTTACAGTAGCTGTGCATTTCTCACCCTCGTCTTATATTCGGGTCATTAAGTTTTTCCCATTTTTTTTGTGGAAAATTAGGGTCTCGACTTGTACTCGGAACGACTTATACTCGAGTATATACGGTATTTGTTTATCATTTTTACATTGATCAGTGCATTTTTATAGCACCGATATAGCATATCCCCAAAAAGTGTCATTTGGGGTCGGATTTGTCTTCCGCAATGTCGCAGTCCCGCTAAAAATCGCAGATTGCCGCCATTACCAGTAGAAACAATAAAATTATTTTTTAAAAAGTCCCTAAATCTATCCCGTAGTTTGTAGACGTGAACTTTTGCGCAAACCAATCAACATACGCTTATTGCGATTTTTTTTTTTTTTTTTTTTTTTTTTTTTACCAAAAATTTGTAGAAGAATCTATAAACTAATGACTAAATACGTTTTTTTTATATATATTTTTTTCGGGTATGTATTATAGCAGAAAGTAAAAAAAAATTTTTTTTTTCCAAAATTGTCTGACGAAGAAATTTCTTTTTTAATTTTTAGGGATATTATAGCAAAAAGTAAAAAAATAGTTATTTTTTTTCAAAATTGACCCTTTTTTTTGTTTATAGCACAAAAAATAAAAACCACAGAGGTGATCAAATACCGCCAAAAGAAAGCTCTATTTGTGGGGGGGGGGGAGTCAATTTTGTTTGGGTACAACGTCGCACGACTGCACAATTGTCAGATAACGTGACTCAGTACCATATCGCAAAATTTGCTCTGGTCATTAATGGGGCAAATCCTTCCAGGGGTGAAGTGGTTAAAAAATATATATGATTCAGGCTTATAAATGAGCCCCCCCCCCCCAAATAACGAGGGGCACCAAATACTTGTTCTATGTCTTTATCATTTATCCTGCGATGTCGCTAATAGCAAAGAACTCGGGTACATTCGTGAAATCAGCACAGCGACCTTCCTGGAGACTGCAGGGACGATCCTGTCTGAGTGTCTCGGCGTTCGGCCAGATTCTAAATAAAGGAAAGGCTTCACTGATTGACAGGCTCTGAACGCCTTGGCGGAAAGGGTGCCAGGCGTTAGGCATTTTTTTTTAAAGTAATCTGACAAAAAGCATCCCTGCGTCGTATGATGGATGTGCGAGGCGGCTTTTCATCTTGGCTCGGCTGATGTTGCGTGACGTCTGGAGCTCCTGTCATGAATGGATTCATCTTTCATGAAACGCTAATAGAAGTAGACTTTTTTTTAGACCAAGATTCAAGCAAATGGATTTGGCGGTGGGGAGATTATGAAATTTTCTTTTCGCTACTCGACCGAGCAGAATATTGGATACTAAGAGGCTTATTAGTCACAATTCTGCTTTCTATTAGAAAAAAAAGGAAAGCGTTTGGAGAATCTGATTTGACTGCTTTTGGCACACTGGCCCGGGCAATTATCTGCTCTGTGATTTATAATCTGCCTGGTTGTAACAATACAGGCGCTTATTGTGTAAAGAGAAAATAGTGTTGGGTCAATTACAGTAAAATTTTTTTTTTTTTTACAGTTTCTAAACTGATGTTTTGTTTTATATATATATATATATATAAAAAAATCACATATATCACACATATATATTTACACACACACGGCCAAACGTTTTGAGAATGACACAAATATTAATTTTCACAAAGTCTGCTGCCTCAGTTTTTATGATGGCAATTTGCATATACTCCAGAATGTTATGAAGAGTGACCAGATGAATTCCAATTGATTGCAAAGTCCCTCTTTGCCATGAAAAGGAACCTAATCCCATAAGAAACATTTCCGCTGCATTTGTCAAGAAGGCTTCAGGGCGCCCAAGAAAGCCCAGCACCCTCCAGGACCGTCTCCTACAGTTGATTTGGCTGCGGGATCGGGGGCACCACCAGTGCGGAAATTGCTCAGGAATGGCAGCAGGCAGGTGGGAGGACATCGGCATGTACAGTGAGGAGAAGACTTTTGGAGGATGGCCTGGTGTCAAGAAGGGCAGCAAAGAAGCCACTTCTCTCCAGGAAAAACATCAGGGACAGACTGATATTCTGCAGAAGGTACAGGGATTGGACTGCTGAGGACTGGGGGAAAGTCATTTTCTCAAATGAATCCCCTTTCCAATTGTTTGGGGCATCTGGAAAAAATCTTGTCCGAAGAAAAAGGTGAGCGTTACCATCAGTCCTGTGTCATGCCAACAGTAAAGCACCCTGAGACCATTCATGGGTGGGGTTGCTTCTCAGACAAGGGAGTGGGCTCCTTCACAATTTTGTCTAAGAACACAGCCATGAATAAAGAATGGTACAAAAACATCCTCCGAGAACTTCTCCCAACCATCCAAGAACAGTGTGGTGAGGAACAATGCCTTTTCCAGCATGATGGAGCACCTTGCCATAAGGAAAAAGCAGCTTGGGGAACAAAACATCCAAATTTTGGGTCCATGGTCAGGAAACTCCCCAGAACTTAATCCCAAGGAATTTGTGGTCAATCCTCAAAAGGCGGGTGAACAAAAAAAAATAAAACACAAATTCTGACAAACACCAAGCATCGATTATGCAAGAATGGGGGGGGGGCCATCCGTCAGGATGTGACCCAGAAGTTGATTGACAGCATGCCGGGGCAAATTGCAGAGGTCTTGAAAAAGAAGGGTCACCACTGTAAATATTGACTCTTTACATAAACTTCATCTAATTGTCGATAAAAGCCTTTGACACTTATGAAATGCTTGTAATTATACTTCAGTATCCCATAGTAACATCTGACAAAAAGATCTAAAAACACTGATGCAGGAGATTTTGTGAAAATGTATATTTGTGTCTTTCTCTAAACTTTTTGCCACGGCTGTACAGTGGTAACATTTAAAGCTAAATTCTATTAAGATATAAGAGATGCAAATTAAAGCGATATTAAAGCTTCTTTTTTTTTTTCCCTAAAACAAAAATGATGATATATTCACCTGCATTGCACAGGGCTGCCCCAAATCTCCACTTCTGGGGTCCCCAACTACGATCTTGGCTCCTCCTCTTCTACGTGCACCACCACAGCAAGTCAGTTTTTTATGGGGGCGCACATGCAGCTAGTTAAAGCTTGTAGGAGGAGTTTTCATTCTACTCTGTCCTATGAGGCGGCAGGACCCCTGACCCCCATCTCTCTGGACAGTGCTGATTGGCCCTGTGCTGATCACATGCCCCCCCCCCCCCCAAAAAAAAAAAACCCCTCTCTAGCAATACACACCAAACTGAGCTTGTGAAAAGTGCCCCCAAGGCTCTATACCATCAGGAGATGTATTAGGGACAGTGGAAGAAGGGGAGGATCAGAGAAGACAGGATCGAACAGCTTTTTTTCTTTTTTCACACAATGCAGAGGATTAACCCCTTCGGTTCCACAGTGAGTATAACGAGCATGTTTTACTGCATATACACACTGATTTTACTGTTGTGGGTTCAGTAACACTTTAAGAATTTAGAACCACTTTAATGCAGACCTGTAATCTCTTAAAGTATCTTTTAAAAAACAAGTAGTGTAAGTGCCTGAATGTCACCTAGCATCAGCATCTTACAGTCTCTTTACAGTAGGGCTGGAGTGTCGGAAGAAGAAGCAGAGAGGGCAGCCAATCAGGTAATGCGCTGACAAGAAACGTGATGATAGGAGAGAGTAGAGTGTTAGAGAATTTAGAGTCTTATTTTATAATCATTTATGTTTGTTTGCAAAAGATTGCTTAAAAGTAGTAGAATTTCATATTAACCAACATATGTTATTTCGTAGATATAGAAAATGTTGAACTTTAGATGACCTCTCTGCTTCTTTCTCATACTTTTATAGTTTACTGGGTGAAAGTTCATTAGAATAGATTCAAGTTATATAGAATTATCACAAGTCCTTGAAATGCATATAAATCAGATAAGATAAGAAAACAGGTGGTTGAAATAATTAGGTGGAATATGGGAAAGTTATGTGCAGAACATTAATTAGGTTTGACAGGGTCAAACAAAGGTCTGTTTGTGCCCTCATTAAAACTGTTAAAATACATACATACAGTGAGACATATAACACATCTGGTGGGGTTATTAAAAGTTCATTGTCCCAAAGTAGTACATCTGTAATCCTTGAAGTTAAGTTAAATCTTATCAAGATGAGGAGAGTTTGATAACACAGCTGGGTGCCAGACTGTCTCTACACAGGTGTTTTTAATTGGACAAAACCAGATATAAATCACTTTAATGAACATATAGGAATTTTGGGAATAATTAAATTTGTCTGGTTGTATACCAGATTTATGGTTAGTTACATTGACGTAGATCTTAGCGACCAATCATATCTAGGACAGATAGCTGAGATAGGCTTGTAAAAGGGTATATAAATGCAAGCTCTACAATTGTTAGAGAGACAAGTTAGATAGGAGCTCATAAGGCTGAACTCTATGTATGCTGCCCTATTGCACAGGTCATAGAGGTCAAAACCAATAGGCAAATATCTGTCCTTTTGTTGTAACTTGTCTCCTCGTACGAGTCAAATAAAGAAGACTATTTAACTTATTCCAGAGTGTGGTCTCAGGTGAATTTTCGCTCACACAGAGTGACAGAGAAATTAGCTCATTACTGTGCTGCCTCTCCTTTCACTGTCCGGTCAAAGGCTGGGTGGGGGGGTCAGGAAAACCTGTGCCCAGAGGAGGTGGGCTGAATTATACTGGCCATCAGACTGAGGACATCTAGCAGCAAAAAAAAAAAAAAAAAAAAAAGAAGTACTGTGGGGGAAAATATCTGGATTAAAAGGGAGGAAATAGCAACAAAAAATTATTTTTGTTTTTTATCTGTTAATGGGCCATTCATTTTTATCCTGTTTTTTTTTTAAGCCAGGGTGCTGCTTTAATACACAAAGGATTCCCCGGAGCACCATTGTTTTTTTGCACGGGTACAATAGATGCAGCATGCCTTTAGGCTTGCCCTTTCTAGTTGGAAACGTGGACAGAGCTATTTCGAGTACATTTGTATTATGTAGTTTTTTTTTCTGTTTTTTTTATTGATATTCTGTCTTGATCATATAAAATACACCTATGATAAAAATTATAGACCCTTCATTTCTTTGTAAGTGGGCAAACTTACGTAATCTGCAGGGGATCTAATTATTAATTTTCCTGGGGGTTCCAATGGCAAGAATACTGTGCTGGTGTGGCAGCTCTGCCCACAAAAGGGTCCCACACTTCCTGTTAGTCTTATCTTGTAAAGGATATTGGAGAATGAGTGAGTAAAAACTTCATCCAGGGGCAGTAAATCATACAGTAGGTAAAGCGGTGCGATGGAAAGAAGTATTTTCTGGGGTCCAAGCATCTAGAACAGGGTTTCTTAACTAGGATTCCGTGGACCCCTAGGGTTCCTCCAGAGGTTGCTAGGGGTTCCTTAAATAATGAGCAATTTCTGCCTCTCAGATAACACCATTGATCTTTTTAGCCATCTGTAAGGGGGTAATTCTTCCCAATGACCACAAGTGTAAGGAGCATTCTTCCCACCGACCATCACACTGATGTATTATGAGTAATCAATATAAAGCTATATAGATATTTTTATCAGGGATTTCCTGAGACCAGAAAATTATTTCAAGGGTTCCTCTGTGTTGAAATGGTTAAGAAAGGCTGGTCTAGAAAATTCAATTCAATGCCAAACTTCAAAATGCAAACATATCATTGACCCGCAGTTCTGAACATCAAATGTGCTCTTTTATGTGTGCAAAGATTTTCTAAGATGTACTAAAATTGTCTGTTTCTTTTGTTTTGCAGAATACATCAGAAAACATTTAGGCCACTTATGAACCCCAAATAAAACTAGGTGAGGAAAAAGGATCACAGTAGGTCCCAGCATAAGCACTTCAAGCTAAATAGCGAAACCCTTTCTTGATAGGGAATCCACATGCATGTGGTCCTCCTTACATACTAAAAGGAGTAATAGCAGATGGACAAGATACTACACAGAAACAGACTTTTTTTTTTAGAAGATAAGGGAGTCAAGGAGTTTGGTAGACCCAGTAGTGTATTTAGGTTTTGTGCTGCCCTAGGCCTGACTAAACTCGCGCACCCCCTAATTTAACCACTTACCAACCGGCCCATAGCCGAATGACGGCTGCAGGGCGGTTGGATAACTCTGGGTGGACGTACTATGACGTCCTCCCAGAATTCCCCTCTCGCGTGCCCCCTGGGGCGCGCACCCGAACACATCCGTGACCGCCGGGTCCGGAGGACCCGGCGCATCACGGATCCCGGTAAATGGCCGCTGATCGCGGCCGTTTACCATGTGATCGCGCCATCAAATGACGGCGCGATCACATGTAAACAGACCGGCGTCATCTGATGACGCCGGTTCCTCTCCTCCCCGCCTGTGTACCGATCGGTACACAGTGAGCGGGGAGGGGGGTGGAGGGATGTCTGCAGCGCTGTGGGCTGTATGTGTAGTGCCCACAGCGCTGCACAGAGACATCCAACCATCCATCCATCCATGCTCAGCCATCCCCACTACACTGCAATGCTGAGCAATACTCTGCAACACCCCCACAATACTCTGCAATACCCCCACAATACTCTGCAATGCTGTGCAATACTCTGCAACACCCCCACAATACTCTGCAATACCCCCACAATACTCTGCAATGCTGTGCAATACTCTGCAACACCCCCACAATACTCTGCAATGCTGTGCAGTACTCTGCAATACCCCCACAATACTCTGCAATACCCCCACAATACTCTGCAATGCTGTGCAATACTCTGCAACACCCCCACAATACTCTGCAATACCCCCACAATACTCTGCAATGCTGTGCAATACTCTGCAACACCCCCACAATACTCTGCAATGCTGTGCAGTACTCTGCAATACCCCCACAATACTCTGCAATACCCCCACAATACTCTGCAATACCCCCACAATACTCTGAAATGCTGTGCAATACCCTGCAATGCCCCCACAATACTCTGCAATGCCCCCACAATACTCTGCAATTCCCCCACAATACTCTGCAATGCCCCCACAATACTCTGCAATGCCCCCACAATACTCTGCAATTCCCCCGCAATACTCTGCAATGCCCCCGCCATACTCTGCCATGCCCCCGCCATACTCTGCCATGCCCCCGCCATACTCTGCCATGCCCCCGCCATACTCTGCCATGCCCCCGCCATACCCTGCCATGCCCCCGCCATACTCTGCCATGCCCCCGCCATACTCTGCCATGCCCCGCCATACCCCGCCATACTCCGCAATACCCCGCCATACCCCGCCATACCCTGCAATACCCTGCAATACTCCGCAATACCCCGCCATACTCCGCCATACTCTGCCATGCTCTGCAATACCCCGCCATACTCCGCAATACCCCGCCATACTCCGCAATACCCCGCCATACTCCGCAATACCCCGCCATACCCCGCCATACTCCGCAATACCCCGCTATACCGAGCCATGCTCAGCTGTACTCGGCCTCTGTATGTGGCCAGGCTGTGGAAGTCTCAAACATGTGGTATCGCCGTACTCAGGAGGAGCAGGGGAATCTATTTTGGGGTGTCATTTTTGGTATGTACATGTTATGTGGTAGAAATATTGTATAAATGGACAACTTTGTGTTAAAAAAAAAATGCGTTTTAACCACTTCCCGCCCACCGGCCGTCATACAATGTCCTTGACTTTGTGCGGAGATATCTGAATGATGGTTGCAGCTACAGGCATCATTCAGATATCGGCTTTTTCAGCCCGCGATTCCCTACACCATGAGAACAATCATAGCAGCTGTTCCACTGCTTGATCGTTCTTACGGGAGGCGAGAGGGGATGTCCCCCCCTCCCGCGCTTCTACCGACTCACCGCTACGATCGAAGCCAGGATCGTTTTTTTTTTTTTTTTTTTTTTATTTCAGGCTTCCCAGCCTAGAGGTGAGATGTGGGGTCTTATTGACCCCATATCTCACTGTAAAGAGGACCTGTCATGCCATATTCCTATTACAAGGATGTTTATATTCCTTGTAATAGGAATAAAAGTGGTCAAAAATTTTTTTTTTTGGAAAAAAGCATCAAACTAAAATAAATAAAGTAAAATGAACAATAAAAAAAAATAAAAAATTTTTAAAGCGCCCCTGTCCCTGCGTGCTCGCATGCAGAAGCGAACGCATACGTAAGTCCCGCCCACATATGAAAACCGTGTTCAAACCACACATGTGAGGTATCGCTGCGATCGGTAGAGCGAGAGTAATAATTTTGGCCCTAGACCTCCTCTGTAACTCAAAACATGTAACCAGTAAAAAATTTTAAAGCGTCGCCTATGGGGATTTTTGAGTAGCAAAGTTTGGCGCCATTCCACAAGCGCGTGCAATTTTGAAGGGTGACATGTTGGGTATCTATTTACTCAGTATAACTTCATCTTTCACATTATGCAAAAACATTAGGCTAACTTTACTGTTTTGGTTTTTGTAAAGCACAAAACAGTTTTTTTCTAAAAAAAACGCGTTAAAAAAATTGCTGCGCAAATACCGTGCGAGATAAAAAGTTGCAACGACCGCCATTGTATTCTCTAGGGTCTTTGCTAAAAAAACATATATAATGTTTTGGGGTTCTATGTAATTTTCTAGCAAATAAATGATGATTTTTACATGTAGGAGAGAAATGTCAGAATTGGCCTGGGAGCTACAGAACGCCTGAAGGTGCTCCCCTGCATGTTGGGCCTCTGTATGTGGCCACGCTGTGTAAAAGTCTCACACATGTGGTATCGCCGTACTCGGGAGTAATAGCAGAATGTGTTTTGGGGTGTAATTTGTGGTATGCATATGTGGTGTGTGAGAAATAACCTGCTAATATGACAATTTTGTGGGAAAAAAAAAAAGTAAAAAAAAAACCTTGATTTTGCAAAGAATTGTGGGAAAAAATGACAACTTCAAAAATCTCACCATGCATCTTTCTAAATACCTTGGAATGTCTTCTTTCCAAAAAGGTATCATTTGGGGGGTATTTGTACTTTTCTGGCATGTTAGGGTCTCAAGAATATAGATAGGCCGTCAGTACTTCAGGTGTGATCAATTTTCAGATATTCGCACCATAGCTTTTGGACTCTATAACTTTCACAAAGACCAAATAATATCCACCGATTTGGGTTATTTTTACCAAAGATATGTAGCGGTATAAATTTTGGCCAAAATATATGAAGAAAAATTACTAATTTGCAAAATATTATAACAGAAATGAAGAAAAATGCATTTTTTTACAGATTTTTCGGTCTTTTTCTTTTACGGCGCAAAAAATAAAGAACCCAGCGGTGATTAAATACCACCAAAAGAAAGCTCCATTTGTGTGAAAAAAAGGACAAAAATTTCATATAGATACAGTGTTGCATGGCTGAGTAATTGTCATTCAAAATGTGAGAGCACCAAAAGCTGAAAATTGGTCTGGTTAGGAAGGGGGTTTAAGTGCCCAGTTGTCAAGTGGTTAAATATGACCCACCCCTTCCTGTCAAGGCCACACCCCTTGCTGTTTAAGACCCGCCCTAAAATTTTTGAGTGTGGACACTAGTTCTGAGGGCTTGGTGGGGGGAGGGGACAATGTATTCCCTTAATTTGCATAGATTTCCTCTCACTTCCTATTTGGCTATGGGGCAGGAAGTGAAGGGAAATCTCTGCAATGGGACAGGGATGGTAAAAAATAAACGGTACAAGCTGGCGGGGTCTCTTTCTGTGTTGCTCCCCTGCAAAGTGCTGCCCTAGGCCTGGGTCTTGTCGGCCTAGGCCAGGATACAGCATTGGGTAGACCCACTGTGTCACCAGGAGTGACAGCCAATTAGCAGACAGGACAGGGGCTAGAGTGGTGTAAGTCTTCAGACAGATCTGAGCAAACAGCAGAAAATGGTAGGGTCAGCATGTGACTTGCTGC
The DNA here is from genome assembly GCF_042186555.1 of Aquarana catesbeiana. Taxonomy (NCBI): domain Eukaryota; kingdom Metazoa; phylum Chordata; class Amphibia; order Anura; family Ranidae; genus Aquarana; species Aquarana catesbeiana. The sequence continues at coordinate 272,926,911 of NC_133334.1, forward strand.
TAACAGTGCTCTAATCAAACAGCAATCCAATCAACAGCTAATTAACCAGTAAGCTAATTAACAGCTAGGCCCCTAGACAAGCCTTGATTAGTCGGGGCATGCCCACCCCGGACAGTCCGGCAACAGATCTCATTAACCAGCTTTCTTTTCACATCCATCTTCTCGCCGAGTTTCATGTTTGTAGAAACCATCATGGCTTCCTTGATTGGTAAATGTGGTAATAACAACATGTCATCTTGCATTAAAGAACAGGACATCTTCCTGAATGCTTGTAGCTCCCTCAAATACCAGGGCCCATAGTCAGTAGAAAAGAGGATACCCTGCAGTCCCCTCAAAAAAAACCCTGTCCTGGTTAGGTCTGTCACACAGCAGGCTGATGGTCAGATTAGGTGCAGACAAACCAATCTCAAGCAGAGTCAAGGTTCCAGATAGAAAGGGCAATGACCGACCACAGCTAAAATAACAGGTTGATGATCAAGCACAGAGAAGATGGGTGCAAAAACAGGCCAAACAATTTGCAGGAATAATACAGGGCATGAGTAGACAGAAGTGAAACAGACCTGAATCCAAGGAACAAGCGGACAGACTAATCAGACATGGGCTGAATGTTCGACAATCTGCTTAAGCACTCCTAATTAGTGTAGGTGTGCATTAGAATCCTGAGCTGCAGTGACAAGTAGACGGGGAAGGCTTAAGGCTGATTATTACAAAGGGATAGTAGATGGAGCAGAGTTCTTCAAATAAACAGAATATTTAAGGAGAGAAGAGTGCTGGACCCGAGGCAGTGGTTTGTCTTCTACTAGCAAGGGAAGTGGATAACAGGAGGGCAATGGATGGCAACAATGCAAGGATCCACAGCATAGGTCATAGAAGGACCAGAATCCTCTAGCAGATCAAACCACTTTAATAAATAAATGTGCTGTTTTTATGTAAAGTCAGTGTACTGCTTTTACTATAAATAACACCACCCGAGGAGTTTTAGGCTCCCCAGAGCTTTGGAAATGCAGTACTAGAAGGTTTATACTAACAGGCAGAATGATCAACAAATGTCCCCAAACCTGGCCGCCAACAAAAATGTTTCACGACAGACCTTGAATCTCATTCACTCCGGCTTTTTGGAATGTTTGGAAACACGAATAAGCGGTGGGGATGAGGTTGGGGAGGGGGTGGGGATATCTTGGGGCCACAGATAATTAAACAGAGGAAAAACAAGTGTGAATCATGTTCGTCTGGCTCACAGATGATTCACAGTAGCAGATGCTGCCGCTGGTGGGACACCCAGAATCCGGAGAGGGGTTTAATTACGGCTTCCAGCTAAGTAAACTGACATTTTCGCACAAGGAACGGAGAGAGCCTGGTGGTTTGGATGACGAGGCGGCCCCAGCAGTGCACAGCCTGGGGATCAGATGCATGAAATGTCACATTGTCGCGTTTGTGGAGAGGCAAATCTGAGACCAAATCTCTTCCATATGCATATAAGTAACCAGTGAGAGTAGTGTTAAAGGGCCACTCCATCTATCCCACTAAATAAACAATTCTAAAACATTTATGATAATTTTTATTACCTGCCTGAGGATTACAGTAATTCATGTATCAGCTGTGCTATATGGCTGCATGTTATTAGGATGACAGATTTGTAGACCCCATGCTGCTCTCCCACCTCCTGCCTGCTCTGTTGCCTTTGCATCGCTGCCCCACCTCCCCCTGCAGACTCTGTGCCACTGTCCCACCTTCTCCTGAAGACTCTGCACCTCTGCCCCACCTCCCTCTGTAGACTCTGCCCCACCTCTTCCTGAAGACACTGCATTGCTGCCCTACCTCCCTCTGCAGACTCTACCCTACCTCCTCCTGAAGACTCTGCATCGCTGCCCCACTTCCCCGTGCAGACTCTGCGTCGCTGCCTCACCTACCCTACAGACTCTGCATCGCTGCTCCACCTCCCCCTGCTGACTTTGTGCCTCTGCTCCACCTCCTCCTGACGACTCTTCGTCGCTGCCCCACCTCCCCTGCAGACTCTGCATCGCCGCCCCACCTCCCCCTGCAGACTCTGCATTGCCGCCCCATCTCCCTCTGCAGACTCTGCTTCGCTGCCCCACCTCCACTGCAGACTCTGCGTTGCCGCCCCACCTCCCCCTGCAGACTCTGCGTTGCTGCCCCACCTCCCCCTGCAGACTCTGCGTTGCTGCCCCACCCCCCCTGTAGACACTGCGTCGCTGCCCCACCTCCTCCTGCAGACTGCGTCGCTGCCCCATTTCCTGCAGACTGCGTCGCTGCCCCACCTCCACCTGCAGACTCTGCATCGCTGCCCCACCTCCACCTGCAGACTCTGCATCGCTGCCCCACCTCCTCCTGCAGACTCTGCATCGCTGCCCCACCTCCCCGTGCAGATTCTGCATCTCTGTGCCTCTGCTCCACCTCCTCCTGAAGACTCTTAGTCGTTGCCCCACCTCCCCCTGCAGACTCTGTTCCTCTGCCCTACCTTCTGCTGAAGACTCTGCATCGCTGCACCTCCCCCTGCAGACTCTGCATCACTGCCCCACCTCCCCCTGCAGACTCTGTGTCACTGCCCATCTCCCCCTGCAGACTCTGTGTCACTGCCCATCTCCCCCTGCAGACTCTGCGCCACTGCCCCATCTCCCCCTGCAGACTCTGCGTCACTGCCCCATCTCCCCCTGCAGACTCTGCGTCACTGCCCCACCTCCCCTACAGACTCTGCGTCACTGCCCCACCTCCCCTACAGACTCTGCGTCACTGCCCCACCTCCCCCTGCAGACTCTGAGTCACTGCCCCACCTCCCTCCCCCTGCAGACTCTGAGTCACTGCCCCACCTCCCTCCCCCTGCAGACTGCGTCACTGCTCCACCTTCTCCTGAAGACTCTGTGCCTCTGACCTACCTTCTCCTGAAGACTCTGAGTTGCTGTCCCACCTCCCCCTGCAGACTCTGTGCCTGCGGCCTGGATATGGCCCTTTGCTTGCCTTTATCCAGCCCTTTGGGCACCATTCCATCCACTGACACAATGATGGGACACCATTCCTCCTAGAGAGACCACTGATTGGGTATTATTCCTCCCACTGATACCAACAATGGGGCACTATTCCTTCCACTTAAACCAAGATGGGTCATTGCTTATTCCCACTGATTCCAGGCAGGTTCCTGAAGGACAGAAAAACAGGCCCTTTGTTTAGAAAGTTTGCCAACCCCTGGTCTAAAGTGTACAGCCAGACTGACACAATTCAAGGGTGAACCCTCTACCTCAAAGCTCTGAATCCAAGGGTTTGCCATCAGCCAGGATGCACGCTTTAGCAAGTGCTGCTTAGCAGGTTCACCAGCTAATGACTCCCTGCATCTAATTGGTGGAGCAGGCCTCACCTTGGATGGATTTTATGATACATTCTGGTTTGTCAAGTACCTTTGTGAGTAGAAGATGAGCATAAAAAAAAAAAAATGTTTTGCAGAACATTTTTGGATGTTGAAGGAGTCTGGACAAGCAGATAAAGCTGCAGAATGAAAAACTTATAAATGTCACATCTCAGAATTGTGTCAAATATACAGCACAGAGGTCACAGAGGTATACAGTAAGATGTTGCAGTGCAGAAATTGCCAATCAGTGTAGCAAACCCCCCCCACAGGTCAGTCTCATTTACTGCACAGGTGGGGGGACATCTCCACCTAGACCATGTCCAAGAAAGAACCATTTTTAAAGTTGGTATTCATCTGTTAGGAAATTAACACCAAAAACAATATTTTGTGATTTGTTGTTATGATTCAAGGTTATTTTGTTGCTCACGTGGTTGGGGTTATGCTTTAACATCATTAGCAGAACTTTCAGAAAATTCATAATTTTTGCTCTGTATCTAGTTTTGTCTTGGATTCACCTTTAAAGTCACATTTAATCTCACCTTTCAAAATAAAGTCAGAGTTAATCTGCAGATGGCATCAGCACGATCCAATTCCTCCCAGGTACACCTAATCCTTTGTTTACCTTCATCCCAAGAATAAAAAAAAAAAAAAGATTAGAACAACCCAGCGTTTTGGCAGATGCCGCTGTAATAATGCCCCTCCAGAGGACCGCTGGTGACCTCCCCTCTGGGAACATCCTCACATATCTCCAGATCAAAAGGCCACATCGGTTTTACCAGAACGGAACAATTAAGCAGAGATGACTCACTGACTTTCATCTGATCAGACAAACACAGGTCTAGACACCGAGCAATCTGGATGCAGTACAAAAACAGATAGACACAGCACAGTGAGCCTCCTTGTAAGCTTCCTCCAGATCTAATACTTCTAGGACAGCTCAAATCTCTCCATCTCTGGGCAGACTTGAAGAGGAAAGGGCATTCTGACCCGACGGTAAGATTTGTCCTCAACTGACTCATTCTTCTTGTTTCTGGTTTCAGGTGACCAACAATACAGTTACAGTGCTGTGAAAAACTATTTACCCCCTTCCTGATTTGTTTATTTGCATATTTGTCACACTTAAATGATTATACAAAGATAACCTGAGAGAATACAAAATGCTGTTTTTAAATGATTTAATTTATTAAGGGAAAAAAAGCTGTCCAAACTTGCCTGGCCCTATGTAAAAAAAAAAGTAATTGCCCCCTAAACCTAATAACTGATTGTGCCACTCTTGGCAGCAACAACTACTATCAAGGGTTTTGCGATAACGGGCAATGAGTCTTTCACCTCGCTGTGGAGGAATTTTGGCCCATAATTCAGCCACATTGGAGGGTTTCCGAGCATGAACGGCCTGTTTAAGGTCATGCCACAGCATCTCAATCGAATTTAAGTCCAGGCTTTGACTAGGCCACTCCAAAACCTTTTTTTTTTTGAGACATTCAAAGGTGGACTTACTTGTGTGTTTTGGATCATTGTCCTGCTGCATAACCCAAGTGTACTTGAGGTCAGGAACTGATGGCCGGACATTCTCCTTTAGAATTTTCTGGTAGAGCTCAGAATTCATGTCTCCATCAATGATGGGAAGTCATCCAGGTCCTAAAGCTGCAAAGCAGCCCCAGACCATCACGCTACCACCATCATACCTGACTGTTAGTATGATGTTCTTGTTATGAAATGCTGTATTAGTTTTATGCCAGATGTAACGGGACGCACACCTCCCAAAAAGTAAAATTTTTGTCTCATCAGTCCACAGAATATTTGCCTAAAAGTCTTGGGGATAATCAAGATATTTTTGGTAAATGTGAGACGAGCCTTTGTGTTCTTTTTGGTCAGCAGTGGCTTTGGCCTTGGAACTCTCCCATCGATACCATTTTTGCCCAGTCTCTTTCTTACTGTTGAATCACAAACACTGATCTTACCTGAGGCAAGTGAGGCCTACAGTGCTTTAGATTCTGTTCTGGGTTCTTTTAAAACCTCCTGGATGAGTCGTCGTTGTGCTCTTGGAGTAATTTTTGTAGGCTGGCCACTCCTGGGAAAGTTCACCACTGTTCTCCATTTGTGGATAATGGCTCTCACCGTGGTTTGCTGGAGTCCCAAAGCCTTAAAAATAGCTATGTAATCCTTCCTAGATCGATACATGTCAATGACTATTTCAAGTATGACAAGTATGCAAAAAAAATTTAAAAAAAATCAGGAAGGGGGCAAATACTTTTTCACAGCACTGTACATAGTTAGACTGAAAAAAGAAAAAAGAAGAAGAGACACAAGTCCATCCATTTCAAACCACAGAGAAAAAAAAAAAAAACACAAATCAAAAACCTCCATATACTGTAAACAATCCTATACCCACATACAGGAAGTAAAAACCTAAAACAAAGAAGACGAATGCAGCCACCACATCCACATGATTGGTAAGCTGCAATATATTACATTTTTGGTTAATTAAAGAATAATCAAATTTTGGTTAATTAAAGAATATTTGTTCAATTCAATTCTCTTCTCTTCTGTTAGTCGGGTTAAATCAATGTTCGTTTTTGACCACAGTGGAGTGAAAATTTGAAGGAGCATGGTGGAAAACTTTTCTGGAAGGAACACATTTCTAACAGTGTATGTGGTTTTCTTTCAGGCAATTACATTGATTCCAAAACTGGATAATAAAAGCAAAACAAAATTTTGAACGACAAAAACTACATTATTTACCACATTTGTTGAGACACCAGTGTGTGACCAGCTTTAGTCTGCTTCCACAAATGCAATCCAAAAGAAATTATGGGGCCATATACTGCTAATCCACAAGTCTTCACAGTAACGTTAAAGTATATGTAAAAATGGTGGGCCTGTCCTAAGGTCCAGAGGTTATGGATTAGGGCAGTGATGGCGAACCTTGGCACCCCAGATGTTTTGGAACTACATTTCCCATGATGCTCAACTACACAGCAGAGTGTAAGAAAATAATTCCGGACAGGTGCACTTCCAAAAATCCTTTTATTGAAGCTTCATATGACAAGTGGTTGACAGATGGAGCAGGGGACAAAAAGGTAGACGCGTTTCGTGCAAATGTTAGCACTTAGTCATTACCTATTGGAACTAGTCACCACAATCATCTATATACTACTCTAATGTGTCATCATTAGGTTATAGGTGAACTAACCAATTAAAATTAGTACTCAGCTGGTGTTACAAAGAAAACACGGCTAGAATACACGGTACTTACACTCAAATCTGATGTAAAGAGTTTGGTCCAAATCCACTTCCAGAAAACATCTGATACACCAGTGGAACTCGGAGCAAACTCGATACATCAGTCAAAATCATTGTATAATTACAACAACATACACAAAATATTAGAGAACATGTATTTATGTATACGCACAATGAAGTTGATGTTACGAACAAATGATTTTAAAAGCAGAGTGCATGAGCATCATGGGAAATGTAGTTTAAAAACATCTGGGGTGCCAAGGTTTGCCATCACTGGATTAGGGTATACATATTGGTCGATAGTTCTTTGTGTGAATTTACAGAGAAATCCATACAAAGCACATTTACATAAACCTATCACAGATGTTACCCATTGAGAATGCACTAATTACTCATATTTTTTAAGGCGACGAAGCAAACTATAGCGCATTCCTGAAAAACACCACTTCTTAGCTTCGATGAGGTTAAAAAACGGGTTCACAGCAGGCTTATTGATGAAAGATTGACGGCGATCCTTGAGGACAAGTGTGACAAATTCCAATGGACTTGGCAACCTTGGATAGACCACTTCCCGCCTTCTCAAATGACCTCCCAATGCCTAGAACTGAAGGTTCCACATGGTGCAACTTCAAACCCCTGGGGTCCCCGATCCCCCTCCCCCTTCTCTAACCTCCTTCCCTCTCTCCCTTTCTCTTTTTTCTCTGCTTCTTGCCTCTATGTGCTTCTTCCCCACTTTGTTGAACTCCAGTAGGCTCTGTCTGAACAGTGTAGGCCGCAGCCTTTTATTTTTTTCTAACCCACTTTCTCTCCCCCCCTTTTTTTTTTTTTTAATGAATATGAACAGACCTCCTGTTCATATGCGTCATTTAGACCACAGAGTCGTTAGGACACCAGAGATCTGGATTGCATGATATTGATTCGATTGCCTGGATGTTGTCTTTTTGGCACTTTTCGTGAACAAAGGACCTTCATGTCTTAGATGTCTCAGATGTATTGATACTCTATGGACACTCTTCGTTTCTGTACCTTTTTTTTTAATCTATATTTTATTGGAAAATTTAAAATAAAATTTCAGTAAAAGAGTTACCGCTTTGCAAAAAAAAAAAAAAATATATATGTGAACCCTTACCTTGTAAAACAACCCATTTTATTTAAGTGATCACATGACCTCTGTACTCAGCTGTATAAGAAGATGGGGGTAGAGACTGCAAGAAGGCGTGCCAACAGGAGGCAGAGGAACAGCAGTACTTCTGAGTGAAGAGCTGTGCAGGGGGCGTATCCAACCATTGGAGTACGGGTATGCTGTGCTCCCAAATAGAATACAAAGAAGAAAACTGACCACACTGGAGTGGATGTGCTTCCATGGTCTGGTGTGGTCAGTTTGAAATAGGAACGCAGGGGGACTGACGGGATCACCAGGAATTTTACGCAAGCAATGCAAAGAGAACGGATTGTTTTTAACACAACTACATGGTACTACAGACACATGTCAGGAATATGAAATGTTGGGGGTAACAAAATGTCACTGGCAGGGAAGGGGTTAACGCTAGGGGGGCATCAAGGGGTTAAATGTGTTCCCTGGGAGGTGTTTCTAACTGTGGGGGGGGGATGGGACCGACAGGAGGAGGAGAGAGATCGCTGTTCCTAATCACTAGGAACAGCAGATCACTCTCTCTCCTCCCCTGTCAGAACAGGGATCTGTCTATTTACATTGACAGATCCCCATTCTGGCTCTCTTTCCCATGATCGTGGGTGGCCGGCGGACATCGTGGCTGCCGGCTGCATGCATCAGGTCCCCCGCCGTGCAGCGGGGGGCAAGCAACCCTTGCTATGGCTCTTAGAAAGGAGCCGACATATAGGTACGGTGATTCACGGGAACGTGCCGACCTGCCGCCGTATAATGACGGTGGCTGGTCGGCAAGCGGTTAAAGTATATGTAAACCCAATCACTAAAATCTAATAAAAGCTTTAACATGTTAATGTAATTTCTAAATTTTAAACAGTAGAGGATGCAAATTGTGCACAGGGACCGCTGTCTCCAGAAAGGAATTCAGACGCCATATGCCTAGTTCAGATTAGAAAACCGAAGAGGAATCTAACTGGTTGCTATAAGCCACGCCCCCCAACTTCTCTATGCACCGCAGCGTCTCTCAGGGGCGAGCTTGCGTCAATTTCCATATACGCGTTCCGCCTGAGAGTGGAACGTTTCGCTTTTCATCTCCCATTAGAGCTTCTCCAGTTACTTCTGCCATTTACATCTGGATGATAAATGCCGATCCTCCAAGAGCCCGACACCTGAGCCTTTCAAATTAATTTTAAATCACTCTGTAAACACAATTAGCAGAGAAGTGCCGGGGATTCACCGGGAAGGATATTTTAATTGAGCAAACGTGAGTCTACATTGCAGCCGTATATATATCACTGTATCAAGTGTTGTTGGCGTGCTCTGTGTACACACACCTCGGAGGCTTCTGTGGGTATCTTCACATCAAGGTTGTGCATTTAATAAGGCTTAAAACATTTGCACTTCAGACGCATATTTAGTTGCACTTTGAAGGGCTCTGAACAAGTAAATGGAGGTAAAAAATTACAGTATACTTCTTGATATACGTCCGGGGAGGGGGGGGGAGGTGGGTGACTCCTATGACCTACAGGAGAAGTAGGGCCAAAAGAGCTTTGGCCCTACTTCTACTTTAAGATCATTGACAGTAGGGATGCCAACATAAAATTTTGCTATGGGAGAAATGATCTGTAATTACACCCCTGACTTTAAATATACTTTCATTTCAGTCCTACTGTGTTTGACTGAAAAAAAGCCCGGGTCTTATATTAATTTTTGCAACAAAAGACACAGTAGGGCTTATTTTCGGGGTAGGTCTGATCATGTAATGTGCCACCTCTCCCTCCCTGCCTGTCAGGAATTCCCAGTGTGAACCGAGTTAAAATCCTTGTAAAATCCTACACAGGCATACCTCACTTTTAAGTAGACAATGGGACCAGAGCATGTATGTAAAACGAAAATGTACTTAAAGTGAAGCAATACCCTTTTTCACTTCTCAATGCATGTACTGCATTGCAGTAGTCATTTACAGGCTTAACCGATTACCTAGGCAAGCTGGCCGACCCCAAAATTGGATATGTTGCAGCCCTGGGTCCCCTCTCCATGCTCCCCAAGGTCCTTGTCCCCAGGGGAGGATGGGGGGGTCCTTGTCCCCATGGGGGGTGGGGGGGTCCCTGTCCCTAGGGGAGGATGGGGTGGTCCCTGTTCCTGGGAGGGGGGTGGGGTGGTCCCTGTCCCTGGAGGGGGGGGGTGGTCCTTGTCCCCGGGGAAGTGGGGTGGTCCTTGTCCCCGGGGGGATGGGGTGGTCCTTGTCCCCCGGGGAAGTGGGGTGGTCCTTGTCCCCGGGGGAGGTGTAGTTGTCTCACTCACCGTAACCATGGTGCAGGGTCAGGTTGATGTAGATTCCGGCCAGCATGGTCTGGCTATGGCACTTGTGTCCACCTGGCAGTTGTAGTTCATGAGAAAGCATAGAGTGCTGCGGACAGCTGCCATCCCAGCACTTGTTTATTGTTGCTTCAGCTCCCTTCAGCAGCAGCAAAGAGCGGATGATCAGCATGGGAGGCCACATCTCCACTCCATGGGCTCTCTGAGGGAGATCTCCGTGAAGCCTGTGGTGTCCTCCATCGTTCTGTGAAGCCGGCTCTCATAAGCTGCACCAGTGTGCTGGAAGTTTGTCCAGCAGAAGTATGCACCGGAGGGCTCTGTGCAAAGGAGGGAATGGGGGTGACTCGAGGGGTCCCAGAACTAGGGGAGGACACTGGACTGAGCGGCAATTTATCGGGCAGGACAGAGGGGCCAGCCGAGGACGTTGGTGGAGAATGTGAGACTGAATAGCGGCTGCCTAATGCTGGTGCCTGCCCTGAGCGGAGCCTGGCAGTACGCCTTGGTTGTTAGGACATGCGGGCCTGGTGTCACCCAGGTGCAGCCCCCACCCTCATAGCGACGCCGCTGTCCGTACTTGTGAGACACTTTACGTACACTCGTGGGTATGTCCGTACACGCGAGTGTACATAAAGGGAGTGTCCATAAAGCAGGGTATGCCTGTACTATAGTACATAATGTGTACCCCGAAAATAAGCCCTAGTTTTAAATGCTTGTAAAATCCCATAATCCACTCTATTACAGTATTATATAATGTGCAATGTGTGTGTTTCTGTAATATAATTGTGCCAAATACCTTTGTTACAGCTTCGGTGACCCGCCGGAGCTCTCTTCTCTGCTCCGGGCACTGCAGGGGGGGAGGGGCTGAGATCACCTGATGACATCTGGAAGAAAAGGAGGAGAGCAGAGGGAGGTCAGCTGAGCGGCGCTGTACCCTAGGTTATTTTGCACAATTATATTACAGAGACATACACATTGTACATTATATAATACTGTAATAGAGTGGATTATGGGACTTTACAAGCATTTTAAACTAGGGCTTATTTTCGGGGGTAGGGCTTATATTGCAGCCCTCCTGGAAAATAACAGTAGGTCCTATTTTCAGGGCAAGTCCTATTTTTGGGGGAAACATGGTATAACATTTTCTCACAAGTCCTTGCAAGGATCAAGGGAGGGCTTCTGGCAGATATAATAGAAAGGATCATAAATACAGTACAGTGGAACCTTGGTTAACGAGTAACGCAGTTAACAAGCGTTTTGAAAGACTAGCAACTTTTTTTTTTTCAAATCCTGACTCGGTTTGCGAGGGTTGTCTTGCAAAACGAGCAGAATTCAAGCTAATGGGGTGTGCAGTACTGCATTTGGCCAGGGGTGTGGGGGCGCCGGGGACACTCGGAACGGTTCGGAGCCGTTCGGAAATACTCGGATAAACTTGGAAACACTCCGTTCCCGAGTGTTCCTGAGCCTTTCCAAGGGTTTCCGAGTTCAGCCGAGCTATCCCTGAGTATTTCCGAGGCTCTCTGGCTCCCCCCCCACCTCTGGCCCCCATGCGGTATTGCATGCAATAGAAGTCAATGCATCTTTGTTTCCATTGACTTCTATGGGGAAACTTGCTTTGATATGGGAGTGCTTTGGATTACAAGGATTCTCCTGGAACGGATTATGCTCGTAATCCAAGGTTCCACTGTATTGCCAAGTGTTTGGCGGTATGCAGATGGCAAGCTGACCTGGGTGAAAGAAAAAACACCAATATGTCTCCGAAATGTATTTTCACAGGAAAATTCCCTTCTGAATAGAGTGCCTTTAAATGAATCTACAAGCGAGATGTCAGCGCTGTAATATATTTTACGAAACCATAAAATAAATTTCTTCAATGTACTTTACTATCCTCCACTAAGCTGGGTTAGGGCTGTACTCAATCTTTTTTTTTTTTTTTTATTATTTCCTTTAAGCCAATTACTCGGCTGTGAATAAAACGGGGAAGAACCAATTAAAAAGCAAATTGATTTCTATAAATACGACGTTAATAATGTGACGGCGAGATGTAAAGCCTTTATGTAACAGATCATAAAATGAGATTATGGAGTCGCTATAAAAGAAAAGCCCCTGAAATTGGTGGCTGGCTCTTCTAGGTCCCCCCCCCCCCCCCGTCACTCCCGGGAGCTCCCGTGTCTGCGTAGCCGGGAGGAACCGTCTGGCGGTTGTTGAATCTCCGACACCATCCCTAAGAACTTTTTTCAATTACTTGCTCCATTTCACTTTAAACAAGTAAGTTCCCCCGGAGGGGCAGAGCAGTGATGGCCCAGAAACTTGTAAACTGCGCCTGTCTGAGAAGAGGATCACTCGGAGACATATAAAACCGTACAAAGAGTTCAGAAGACTGACGCCTTCAGACAAACGTGAACAAAAACTTATATTAACCGCTTGCCGACCAGCGCACGGCGATATACGTCGGCACAATGGCACGGCTGCGCCAATGGGCGTACAGGTACGTCCCCTGTAAGACACAGCATTGTGGGCGTGCGCGCGCCCGCCCGCCGTGTGCTCTGTGACCATGCTGGCGGGTCCCCAGACTCGATGTCCACCGGTGTCCTGCGATCGTGTCACGGAGTGGCAGAACGGGGATATGCCTATGTAAACAAGGCATTTCCCCATCCTGCCTTGTGACAAAACAGAGATCTACTGCTCCCCGTCATCGGGAGCAGTGATCGCTGTCATGTCAGTGGTAGCCCATCCCCCCCACAGTTAGAATCACTCCCTAGGACACACTTAACCCCTTGATCGCCCCCTAGTGTTCAACCCCTTCCCTGCCAGTGTAATTTATACAGTAATCAATGCATTTTTATAGCACTGACAATGGTGCCAAAATAGTGTCAAAAGTGTCTGATGTGTCCGCCATAATGTCGCAGTCATGATAAAAATCGCAGATCGCCGCCATTACTAATAAAAAATAAATAATAATAAAAATGCCATAAAACTATCCCCTATTTTGTAGACGCTATAACTTTTGCGCAAACTAATCAATAAACGCTTATTGCGATTTTTTTCTTACCAAAAATATGTAGAAGAACACGTATCGGCCTAAACTGAGGAAAAAACTTGTTTTTTTATATAATTTTTGGAGATATTTATTATAGCAAAAAGTAAAAAATATTGCTTTTTTTTTCAAAATTGTCGCTCTTTTTTTGTTTATAGCGCAAAAAATAAAAACCGCAGAGGTGATCAAATACCATCAAAAGAAAGCTCTATTTATGGGGAAAAAAGGATGTCAATTTTGTTTGGGTGCAGCCGCGCACGACCGCGCAATTGTCAGTTAAAGCGACGAAGTGCCGAATCGCAAAAAGTGCTCTGGTCAGGAAAGGGGGTAAATTCTTCCGGGGCTGAAGTGGTCACTACAACACACTGCCATTAAAGAGCAGGTCAACCCGAATTCCATGCAGATAAAAAAAAAAAAAAAAACAATTGCAGCTTTGTAATTTATTAATTTACCATTAAATTTACTCTTATTTAACCATTTCAGCTCCGGAAGATTTTACCCACTTCCTGATCAGACAATTTTTTACGATACCGCACTGCGTTACTTTATCTGACCATTGCGCGGTCGTGCGACGTTGTACCCAAATAAAATTGATGTCCTTTTTTTCCCCCCCACAAATAGAGCTTTCTTTTGGTGGTATTTGATCACCTCTGCGGTTTTTATTTTTTGCGCTATAAACAAAAATAAGAACGACAATTTTGAATAAAAAACAATATTCCTTACTTTCTGCTATAAAACATTCCCAATGAAAAAAAAAAGAAAAAAAAATCAAATTTCTTCATCAGTTTAGGTCAATATGTATTCTGCTACATGTTTTTTGGTAAACAAAATCCCAAAAAGCAATTGTTGCAAAAGTTATCGCATCTACAAACTATGGGTTAAATTTATGGCATTTTTATTAAAAAAAAAAAAAAAAAAAGTGATTTTTAGCAGGACTGCGACATTGCGGCGGACAAATCTGACCCCAAGTGACACTTTTTGAGGACCAGTGACACAATACACTGATCAGTGCTAAAAAAAATAATGCACTAATCACCGGAGGAAAACAGAGATCGTATTTTAGCTTAGCTGAAACAGAAGATCTCTCTTTTCCTCACTGACAGATCAGCGGTGTGCCTTGTTTACATAGGCACACCGCTGCTCCGTGTCTCCTGTGAACAATCATCGGGTCGCGGCCGCCAGACCCGCTGATTGGTTCCCACTGTGTCCACTGTGTGTGGTGGCTCTTGAAGCACTGACACCAGCCATAGTCCCACTCCTTGTGAATCTCCCGCAAATTCTTGAATGGCCTTTGTTTCACAATCCTCTCAAGGCTGCGGTTATCCCTGTCCATTGTGCACCTTTTCCTACCACACTTTCTGCTTCCACTCAACTTTACATTAATTTGCTTGGATACAGCACTCTGTGAACAACCGGCTTCTTCAGCAATGACCTTTTGTGACTTACCCTCCTTGTGGAGGGTTGTCAATGACTGTCTTCTGGACAACTGACAAGTCAGCGGTCTTCCCCATGATTGGGTAACCTACTGAACCAGACTGAGAGACCATTTTAAGACTTGGGAAACCTTTACAGGTGTTTTGCGTTAATTAGCTGATTAGAGTGTGACACCACGAGTCTACGATATTCAACCTTTTCACAATATTCTAATTTTCAGAGATACAGAATTTCGGGTTTTCACTCGCTGTAAGCCATAATCATCAAATTTAAAAGAAAGAAATGCTTGAAATATATCACTCTGTGTGTTATGAATCTATATAATACAGGAGTTTCACTTTTTTTGTAATTTCTTTATTTAACCAAAAGCTGCATTATACAAACCAAGAGAGGGGTAAAGCAAGATACAATGACGTAAGTATGCTAGTAACAAACATTAAATATCAGCATCAGGACTACAAAGGGAGCTCAACAGATCGGAGCATACACAACGTGACAAGTTCCAAGGCATGCAGATTAATTCTTAACTGAGAGGACGTAGTGATAAATATCTCCAAAGTTCCCACTGCAGCCTACATAGAAAAGCCCTAACACAGTAATGCAACCCTGTGGGATAAAGAGTGAAGAATACGAAGGTCGGAAGAAATCCCCCGGCGGCCAATATAACCCAATAGATAGATGGAACTAAATCTACCAAACATGGTCAGATACATATGAGCAGCAAGGAAACTATAAGGGAGGGGTTTCCAAGCAAAATGTTTACATACAGAAGGGGAGAGCAACAGAAAGGGGTAGGGGATGGGAAAGAATGGACGGAGAAAGAGAAAGGAAAGCACATACAAAAGCAAAAAGACAAGGACTTGGAGAGCCAGAAGAACCAGAAAAACTGATTCTCTCATCCATGGCCTCGCAATAGTCCTTGATAAATCAGCCATGTTGCAAGACATCCTGTAGATAGGCATCAGTGAAAACGAAGTGTTGCCATGGTCTCCAGGGCACGGAAGGACTCCTCCAGATTGTGGAGGGTAGCCGTAAGGTCCTCCATGTCCCTAAGTTCGTTAATTTTAGAGAACCAAAGAGACCCGGAGGGCGGGCGCACAGACCTCCAACACAAGCGAATGCACGCCTTGGCCGCATTTAAAAGCTGGATGGTAAGAGAGGTCTAGAATTTTTTAATGGGCCACTGCGTGAGGTTCAGCAGGCATGGGTTGTCCGCTAGGTCAGCATTATGCCGCGTACACACGAGTGGACTTTATGACAGACTTGGTCCGGTGGTCCAGTCCGGTCGTACCTCATCACGTACGAATCCGTCGGACTTTGGTTGATCGTGTGTAGGCAAGTCCGTTCATTCGGAAAGTCCATCGGAAAGTCCGTCGAAAAGTCCACCGGACCAAGTCTGCCGAAAAAGTCCGCTCGTGTGTACGCGGCATTAGTCAGGTGTTTGATAGTACTAGCCACCTCTTGCCAAAATGGTTTAAGTTTCAGGCATTCCCAGAAAACGTGCAGCATGGTACCTTGGCCAACATTGCACCGCCAGCACGTATCGGGCACCTGTGGGAAGATACAGTGTAGGGTCCTGGGCACCGTATACCACCTTGTCAAAATTTGCTTTCTTGTACCTTTGCGGCTAAGGAGGATTTCTGCTCAAAATAGAGGATTTTTTCCACAGCGAGAGGAATTTCACTCTTGGAATTGAATTACTGAAATAAAATTAACTTTTTGATGATGTTCTAAATATTATGAGATGAACCTGTATAGGAGTACAAAGACAGAAAAGGAACTGGAAGACACAAAAAATGTTTTTTCCCGTGCCGGCTGCTATTGCAGTTGCAGAGAACGCCAAGACTTTATCTATGCTCTTGGGTAAATCCAGTAAAGAGCCCGCAGTGAGTTGAGCGTAAGGTCACATGCGCGCTGCAAAGGTTGCGGCGGCGATACACAATTGATACAAAATTTCACAGATACAGGATTATTGTATGTCACTAAAACTAGGTTGGCGCCGACTGATCTCCCCTGTTCGGACTCTAATTGCCTTGTTTGAAGGCTGCCCTCTCTCCTTCCTTTCGCGCAGCCTCGTACTCCATTATTCATCGCTCACAGCTGTCCAACGTCTTCTATTCTTGGAAGACCGAAATCCCACGGATGAGCAGCTAGGCTGGGATGCTGCTGACGGACAGATGTTTATGCCGGAGCAGCGATAAATTCAGGTTAATTCTGTTTCCACAATATGTCACGTTGGGAAAGCATCAGTAGTCAGACTATAAGTAACATTATTATCAGGAAGTAATTAAATAAAAGCTGTGTTGGTATGCAGGGTTTGGAGCGTTAACGCCGATTGAGATCCATCATGCCTGGCATCACATAACTGACAGGGCTACAAGCTCAATCCATTACGCCAATTATGCTAACAGGCATGCACTACATAACACCGAGGAAATAGAAAGCATGTACTGAAGACATCGGTGCTTTAATGCTTTTAAAGTGGGGGGGAAGCACAGTCACAAATTTTCATTGCCGAGTCATGTCTACTGTACTGGAATATGTACTCTACTTCCACTTTTATTATTATCCCTCTGCAAAGAAAAAAAACAAACTAATTAACGAGAGGGATGTTGTTTTAAAATGTGAAGTTGGAGGGGATGTGGGCAGCTGAGGTCATTTCTCCACCTATGGTGGAAGTGACCTGTAATAAAACCCTGATGGTCTAGCGTGTCCAATATTTTGGAACAGCACTTACAAGGCCGATGGGGGGGGGGGGGTTCCCCTAACTTTGTAGAAGTTTCTTCTCACTTCCTGTTGAGTCTTCAGGATAGGAGTCCCCCAATGGGACAAAGAACCCAAAAGAAGTTTTAACCATTCCCTTCTCTACTACAAGCTAAAAGAAAAGTTCTGACTTAGACCTCATTTACGCCTGTGTAGCACCCCTCTGACATCCAAAAGGCAGAATAGCACCTCCAAAGGCCAGGGGGAGGGCTAGCATTTCACTCCAGGGCTGAGTCCATTAGGAAAATGGGGGGAATGATAAAGGATGTTGGGCGCCAGTCACTTTTTGAAAGTTTTATTGCAGAACAGTTAAGGAGGTGAGGGCTAGGGGTCCCAGATACTGTAGAAGATCTCTTACAGACTCTCCAGATCAATGTCCATCTTCACAGTGTGTTTAGGCCAACCCGGCAAAACTCCCAGCACATTCCCAAATTTCAGCATGTCCTCCAAGTGAGTCACCAGGCCCTTCTGAAACACCGACCCTTCTTCCTGGCTCTCTCCAGCAAGTGGCCTCTCCTGGGTCTCCTTCTCCATACAGCTTCCTCCAAGCCAGGCAGGACAAGAACACGTTAGGCCCCAAACCAGGCTATTGGGCCTAACAGTAGAGCTCCATCCAGTAGAACCTCTTCAGGCCTCAGTACCAGAAATGTATATCCTCCTCCAGCATGCACCTGTGACACAAAACTCCTACTGGATTGGCTGAAGAAATATTCATAACTTAGTTTTGTGTGTGAAATCTCATACTATGGACCAGTGACATCTTCTGGTGACCGTGAGAAATCACAAGCCAAGCTTAGGGAAAAACCAGGTGAAAAGCTGAACAATCAATCCGATTTAACTACAGCCCAGCCAAATATGAAATTGCCCCTGTTTAGGACAAGGGGGCTACACTTCCTTTGCTCTCTGAAGCATGATCTAAGTAGGTGTAGGTGCATGGTTTCGCCTCCTCCCCACTTGCCTTACCCCCCCTCTAATACTGGACAACCACACCTCAACACGTTGTGCGCAGGTAGAGGTCGGTGGCAGCTCAGCCCCATTCACTTGCATGGATAGACCTCAGAAGCCGGTAATGGGGGGGGGTTTATACCAGCTGCAGCATGTGTACTCCCATGGCCACCCCCTCTGCAGCAAAAGGGGAGTGGTTGAGTGGAGGTTACAAATGTGTCTCAACCACGGGGTTTTACCACCTCCAAACGCAAGTGTAAAGAAGCTCTTAAAGTGTATGTTAGCCTAAATATTTTTTCTCTATGTGTGTGCTCGCACGTGTATTATATCCACTTGCCGACCGCATATTGTCAGTATACGGCAGCAAAGTGGCTCTCCTGTGCCGGATCACGTACTTAGTGCATGATCCGGCACTTCTGGGTAGGAGGCGCACCACTTCTGCTGTGATTATTCACAGCACAAGCCGATCAGCGGGTGCCGGCCAAAGGATGACCGCCGGCACCCGCTGATCGGCGAGGAGAAAGACAGAACAGAGCTCTGCCTATGTAAACAAAGCAGAGATCTGTCCTGTCAGCGGAGATGTGCTGGATTTTGTTTCCCTGCAAAGCAGGGAAACCAGCTAATCCCTTAGTAAAAGCAGCACTTAGTACACACAGAAACACTGGTTAGGCATATATTTATCCTTTTGATCACCCTAGATGTTTAACCCCTTCCCAGCCAGTGTCATTAGTACAGGGATAGTGTATATTTTTAGAACTGATCACTGTATTAGTGTCACTGGTTCCCACAAAGCGTCAAAAGTGTCAGTGTCAGTTTGTCCGGCACAATATCGCAATCCTGCTATGAATCACTGATCGCTGCCGCTACTAGTATAAAAAAAATTCCAGTATATTGTAGACGCTATAGTTTTAGTTTTTTTTTTTGCAGAACACAGAAAATGAACTCCATAGTGACTGAGTGAGTATGAACAGCATGTAATACTCCATTTATTCATAGTTTTTTTTATGATGTGGGTTTAGTGATACTTTAATTTCCAGGCAGCAAGTGGAACATTCTATTCCTTTTCATATATGTCTACAGAGCTCAATAACTCCAGCTAACATTTAAACATCCAACTGAGTCAGAACAGTGACTCCTCCCCATCACTCCTCCTCCCTCCAATCAGAAAAAGAGAGAGAGAGTCTGAAGGCAAACGGTTTCGGCAATGTGAATCAATGCTTCTCAGATATACCAGGAATTACATTTTTTTTTAAACAAAAATTGTATTAAAAAAATAAATAAATAAATAAATAAATATATATATATATATATAGATATATATATAGATATATATATATCTATATATATATATAGATATATATATATATATATTGTGTGTGTGTCTCACAAGAGAATTGCTGCTTTGCATGGTCATATTTATTTATGATATTAATCATACATTTAATTCGATAGCGCTATATTACCTTTTTGATTTTGAATATATATATATATATATTTATTATATATATATATATTTTATATATATATATATATATATATATATATATATATATATATATATTTTATATATATATATATATATATATATATATATATATATATATATATATATATATATATATATATATATATATATATATATATATATATATACATGACCACATACATACATACATACATACACACATATGTATACATACATGCACATAACATTTAACCTCTTAAAAAAAGCAACACTGTAGATCCTGTATTTATTAAATACCAGAGGTATACCTTCAGTTGCGCACTTACAGTTTTCTATGCCAAACAACAAATACATTATATTGAGTGGTATTTTTTGCATTTGTTTTGTATTTTTTTCAAAACAGCATAGTATAACCCGCAATTCCTTTTTAACTCTACACAGCCATTGTAGGCATTTATCCTGAAAAAATACAAAAAAGTATATAAAAGTAGGAGTTCTTGCCACTTCACACATTCATGCCTAAAGAATTAAATAAACAATCATATATACAGTTACCAAGGAGACATCTATAGAAAAAAATATATTGTCGGCTTGGTAATACAAAAGTGGAAAAAATACCACTCCATATAAAGTATATGTAATTATTTGAAAACACCGTACTATAACCTGCAATTCCCCTGCTGGAGAAACAAGGTAGGCATTTATCTATAATAAAAATACAAAAGGGAATACAAAAATACGAGTCCCTGTCATTTTACATATTCCGGCCTAAAGAATTAAACAATCTAATTAGAATTTTCGTTTAAACGTTTAAAATGGCAAACAGGTTCACTCCAAAGAGTAACTCCACTGTTGATTTTAACAAACTTTGTATTAGATTCCTACCTTTTGTTATTCTGAAGTGTGTTCTGTGTTTGACTCATCATGTCCTGTACAGACTGATTCTGAATGGAAGGATTTTGTTTGTTATAACATTACCTGGTGCTCTCTGTGATGAGAAAAATGTTGCGGTGTCTGCATCCCTTTAGAAGTAATTAAAAGAGGAAGTAAACTTCCTCTGCTGCCATTTACCTATAGGTAGTGCAAATATCTTCTAACTGATGTTTACATTACATGCAGCCAGTGACATCACTGGCACATTAAAAACACAGGAATCGCCCTTGGGACTTTAGATGAAGTGTGCACGGTGGGCCGATGAAAACAAGAATAAATACGATAAGAACATTTATTCATGAGATCATACATATATATATATGGCATATACAGTTGCTGAGCCGATGAATTGAACAATGTTAAAGTTACAATGATACATGAGAATTACCATGAATGTGTATAACATCTAAAAAGCTGACGCGTTTCGCGAGATATAACTTGCTTCCTCAGGGGTGGATGCATGTAGAATATGTCTATGAAAGAAATAGAACAATGTCATGAACAAGCTGCTGCTAACAAAGCAAACATAATATTGGCATGCATTAAAAAGGGGATTAACTCCAGAGATAAAGCGATAATTCTCCCGCTCTACAAGACTCCGGTCTGGCCGCAGGGCTGTCTTTAAGGCAGGGCAAAAGGGGCAGCTGCCCAGAGCCCCATCATTGTTGTGGAGCCCAAATCAGCTGCCTCATACTTGCCAAATATCCCAGTTTAAATTCCCTTGTCCCTTGAAGTTTTAGTCCCATGATGTGTTCCGATATCTCAGTGTGAAGCGCTGCTACTAATGCTGCCCAGCTCTGCCCTATTGTTGAGTACAGTTGACTCACCTGCAGACCCTGCGTTTACATGTAAATAGCATGCATCCATATGTAAATAGAGGCAGCATTCATATGTATATCACTCCCCCCTGAGGTCATATCCACCCTCACCTATACTGAATGCTGCCCACTGGGGAGACAAAGGGTCATGCTTGAAAGTCCTGCCTACAAATGTGGTCATTAAGCCTAACATTAGCCTGTTCTCTAGTCTAACCTCTAGCAACTAACCGCTATAACCAGTGAGCCGTAATGTGTGCTGTAACCTCTAGCAACCAGTCAGTAAGCGGTCATGATATGCTGTAACCTCTGGCAACCAATCGCAATCACTGCCTGATCTGATTCAGTAAACTAATTTTGAGTCTAGCTGCTATTTATTGTATGTCTCAGAGCAGGTGGAGAGCGAAATTGCATGGGGGAGGGGGCCAAGAAAATGTTTGCCCGGGGTCCAATCACTATTAAAGATGGCCCTGCGCACCTGGTGTGTGCTGTCCAGTTCTGGGCACCAGTCCTCAGCAAGGATGTGCTGGAAATGAAGTGAGTACAAAGAAGGGCAACAAAACTAATAAAGGATCTGGACGGGGCGTGGCCTGGAGCTTGACGGGAATGGACGCTGAATAACGGAGCTCTGCACACCCGCGGCTGAAATCACCCCTTCCAGCCTCTCAGCAACGGCGATGGGCAAGCGGGACAAACCTACACCAGGCTCCAGTCAACGCCGATCGTTCTTCACCCCAGGATCCCGCAGCATACCGGAGCTTTTGGCGCTCCAGACACACCTGACCCGAGGCCATTCTGCAGCCAAAATGGCGCTGGTGCAACACAAGGCAGAACACAGTGAGGACTCCCTGTTGGCCTCAGAAGACATGGTAAGGGAACCTGCCCAGACAGATCACCCCCTGCAACTGTCAGAAATGACAAAAATAGCGACAGACATTAAAAACACTTTCTCTTCAGCTATCACTCATCTGAAAGCTGATCTTCTTGTCCCTGTCGGATCGCTTATCACACACAGAGAGAGGAGAGGCAAAAAGGGACAGAGCTGTGGAGCATTTGGAGAAGGCCATCTCATCTCATGCCACCCATTTAATCCTCATCAATAGGCATTTAGAGGACCTTGATAATAGGGCAAGGAGGCAAAATATCAGGGTCAGGGGGATCCCTGAAATGGTGGATCCACCCCAGATTAAACAAGCTCTCCAGACTGTCTTCAATGAGCTCCTTGAGCGCCCCAAAGACACTGACATAGACTTTGTGCGGGCACACAGGGCCCTGAATCCCCGTCCTGCTGACACGGCTCCCCCGAGAGACATTGTATGCTGCCTGCACAGCTTCCCACTCAAAGAGGAGATTCTTAACAAGGCCAGGCAAAATGACCAAATCCTCTTTCATGAGCACAATATCTCCCTATTCCAGGACCTTTCGCATATTACGCTCCAAAACAGGCGAGCTCTGCGCCCCATACTGTCTTGACTTGAAGGAAAAGGGGATACCCTACCGTTGGCGCTTTCCTTTTGCCCTAAACGCTACATACCAGGGTAAACAATATTATCTGAGGACACCCCAGCTTTCTGCGAGCAGCTCAACCTGCCACTAATAGAACTACCGGAGTGGTACAAGAAGTTAGTGAATTCCAATTCCCCTCCCCCCCCACACTCCACAAGCTTCTCCTTCCAATCCTCCCTCCACCAAAAAATCTAAATTCAATAAACGCACGGGCCCCAACTATGACAAATCTCCAAGGGATGCAGATCTCAAAACAACACCTGAACAATGCTATCCAACTACCTTTGCTATGTCTTTATTTTTGAGTTGTAGTCACAGGTGAGAACATCTCTGATGGAAATTCTCTACTGTCATCCTGGGACATGAACCATGTTATCATCGTTATAGGGGCTCTGAGCCTTATGAACTTACCTGTTTTCTATTTATTCTGGTTTTAGATGGATAATCCTGTTTACACAAGGCCTTACACAGCTTTCTGTCTCTCCAAGCTGAAACTTTTTCTCACACAGTGATTTATTAGCCTTGGATGCCATATAGTGACGCTAGTCTGCATTGCAACCAGTTTATTTCCCTCAATGAAGGAAGGATGTGATTAGAGCCAGAGGCTCTAATAGGCTTCAAAATAGGGTGGGCTCGGGGCGCAGAGCACTGCATCCCGATCCCACCCTGTTGTGTGACATAGCGAATACATTTTTGTTATTTTCACACCATCGTTCCTCCCTGCCAATCAGGGGGCAGGTCAGCAGTACCTGTCTCCCGACTGGCCAAAGCATTAGGCGATCCTATTGGATGCCTAGCGCTTTGGCAGGAGAGGAGACACAGCAGAGGAAGCCTGAGGAGCCAAGCGGACACTGGAGCTGCCACTTCCTGCCACTGCAGAAGAGGAGGAGGTGAGCCCCGTCACTCCAGGAGAGGAGCAGAACCCCGCCACACGAGCGGTAAGTGCCGTCAGATAGGCCGCGCGCGGGGGGGGGGTTGGTGAAGTGACAGTTTGGCTGCATTTGATGAGATGGGCAGCCTAAATATTTATTATGCTACAGCCAGTCCCTGGGGAGGTGTGCCCAGTAGGAGGCTGGAGAAGGACATAAATAATTTGAAGTCTGGAGCAGCCCTGGTTTAGTCCTGCTGGAGGAGTTCCCAGCCTCTATGCAGGGGGCTGCATATGATGGGCACAGTGGCTGCATTTGATGGTTTTTTTTTTTTAAGTATTTTTCAGAATTTTTCAGTTTGTTTGCACCCCCCAAAAATTTTTGAGCACCAGCCGTCCCTGGGCAGTGGCCCCCCCATTCTCCTGCTCTCCACGGGTCATCACAGCGGCGGCGGCTACCATTTTCTCCCTCCTCCTCAGCGGCCAATCGGGAGTCTTCTCTTTTCGGCCAATTGGAATACGGGTCTTACACCTACTTCTGCTTGACCGGATTAGGGATCACTGTTTCAACAGCAAATTTTCATTCGCTTTTGTAACACATCTTGGGTGGGCTCCATTCGCACTCTCTGAGAACCAAGCCCATCCTATGCATTAATCTATCCATTGCATATAGGGGTGGAGTGGAGAGAGGAGGTGGCGCCCGGGAGCCCCTAATGGACGGGCCGCCACTGGTGATCAGCGAGCTATAGTGGGACTATAGTCAGTGACTGGGAGGTACACTGACTGACATCAATAGTAAAACTAATACAGTGATCAGTGCTAATACTATGCACTGTCACTGTACTAATGACACTGGCGGGGAAGAGGGTTAACATCTAGGGGCAATCAAGGGGTTAACTGTGTGTCTAACAATGTGTAATGTGTGCTGCTTTTACTTTACTATCGTTTTTTTTCAGGGAGAAGCAGCAGACAGATCACTGTTGCCTGTACACAGTGTTCTGTGTCTTTGTAAACACAGAACTCTGTATGTGAGTGATTGGCCACAGCTGATCAGCTAACTTCAGCCAGGATCAATCATTGGCTGAAGTCAGCTGCCAAACCTGTGCTGTGTCTAACCACAGCAGGGGGGCCTGCACGCATGCGCGCCCCAAACCCAGGAGAAAGGCTGTGACATACAGCTACATCACCCGTTCTGGAGCTGCCGCTCACTGTACAACTACTGAGGGCGGGTGGGCAAGCGGTTAATGAAATGGACTGTTGCTTCTGTGAGAGGTGGCCTATGCACTGTCTGGGAAAGAACCAGTTAAAATCAGTGGCTCCTTCAGGGGAAGCACTACACTTAACACATACATTATATTAGTGGTATTTTTTGCAGTTTCCTATTATTTGAAAACAGCAAAGTAGAACCCGCAATTCCTCGACATCTGAAGATCCTTTGTAGGCATTTATCCATAAAATACAAAAAGAGAATACAAAAAAGTAGGAGCCCCTGCCATTTCACACATTCAAGAATTAAACAACTAATCCCGTATACAGTTACCAAGGAGACATCTATAGAAAAAATGTATTGTTGCCTCATTAATTATATATACATTATATTGAGTGGTATTTTTGCACTTTTGTACTATTTGAAAACAGCACAGTGTAACCTGCAATTCCTCCGACTCTGGAGAAGCGATGCAGGCACGTATCCATTATAAAAACACACAAAGAGAAAACAGAGTCCCTGTGATTTCACCCATTCATTTATGATCTAAAGAATTAAACATGAAATCCCATATACAGTTACCAAGGAGATATCTATAGAAAAAAATAAATAAACCCGTATTGATCAGTGTATAACACGCACCTTCAAATTTAAGAGGGAAGTTTTAGGACAAAAACATTTTTTTTAAATAAACCACTTTGAAGCAAAATAATGGTCAGTACCCATCAATACAGCCTGATTAGTGCCCATCTGCAGCCTTAATGCAGCCTGATTAGTGCCCATCTGCAGCCTGATTAGTGCCCATCAATTCACCCTGATTAGTGCCCATCAATGCAGCCTGATTAGTGCCCATCAATGCAGCCTCAATTCAGCCTGATCTGTGCCCATCTGCAGCCTGATCTGTGCCCATCTGCAGCCTGATCTGTGCCCATCTGCAGCCTGATCTGTGCCCATCTGCAGCCTGATCTGCGCCCATCTGCAGCCTGATCTGCGCCCATCTGCAGCCTGATCTGCGCCCATCTGTGCCCATCTGCAGCCTGATCTGCGCCCATCTGTGCCCATCTGCAGCCTGATCTGCGCCCATCTGTGCCCATCTGCAGCCTGATCTGCACCCATCTCCAGCCTGATCTGCGCCCATCTGCAGCCTGATCTGCGCCCATCTGTGCCCATCTGCAGCCTGATCTGCGCCCATCTGCAGCCTGATCTGCGCCCATCTGCAGCTTGATCTGAGCTAATCTGTAGCCTGATCTGCACCCATCTGCAGCCTCACCATTTCTCATCAATGCAGTGCAGGAAATCACCGAGCCGCCATCTCCTTTTTATTTGGCTCTTAGTCGGCAGTCACACACACAGTCCCGCCTCCACCATCGGCATTGGACCAGCTCCTGTTATAGACAGAACACTGGTCCAATGCCGGTGGCGGAGGCGGGACTGTGTGTGATGTGAGAGCCGAGTAAACAGGAAATGACGACTCGGTGACTTCCGGCGGCGCTCATCCCCCTCCTTCCCCTCTGAGTTACACACTATCTGCGTATAACACGCCACCCGCGATTTGCCCCCCATTTTCACGGGGAAAAAGTGCATGATATATGCCGATAAATACGGTATATTGCCGCCTTGTTAATTATATACACACCATATTGAGTGGTATTTTTGCACTTTTGTATTATTTGAAACCAGCGCAGTATGACCTGCAATTCTTTTTTGACTCTGGAGAAGCGATGTAGACATGTATCCATTACAAAACACAAAAGAGAATACTGACCTAAGAGTCCCAGTCATTTACACCATCACGTCTAAGGAATTAAACAATCCCATATGCAGTTACCAGAGAAATATCTGTAGAAAAAATATATTGACTGCTTGATAAATTCAAAATGGGATGTGTATAGGTGTGGGGAATGGAACATCGGCACAAAAAAATCTCCAACGTTCCATTTGCTGCTGACCTATATATCTCACATTAAGCCGGTAAACTACCCCGAGGATGTGTTCTACTATGCACACCTTGGGAAATGTAATGCTATACAATGATGTCCAAGACACAGTCAGTGTACACTTCCCGAAGGACATTTCCCAAGTATAGTAGAACTAGACTCTCTCGGAGCAGTATGTCTAAAAGGTGTTGTGATAATGCCAAGCTGCATCAATAGTAATTTGGAATGAATTCTGAACGTGTATGCTCATTTGATATGTAGACCCCTGACTACATTCCCTTGAATATACTACATCCCCATCAATTTTTGCCTTGAGGCTTGGACAGACCCTCGGTGGTTTTGTAGAGCTCATTGATGGACAGGTCCTAGTTTCAATCATTGCTTTCTCTCAAGATTTAGGCATTAATCAAATAATTGCATATTGCATCTATCAAAAGCAAAATCATTATTGTCTTTCAATATCTCTAGATCCTTCCTAAGTCCTCTCCCAAAATCCAGACCATCTATAATCTAGAATATCTCCATACCAACTCTCAAGGTCCATGCTGTCAAGTCCAAGCCATCGTGCTTTTTCCCTTTTCAGGGAGGGTCTACAATCTTGATATGCCATATCTCAAAGTTTAGATCAGGGGTCTCAAACTGGCGGCCCTCCAGCTGTTGCAGAACTACGAGCCCCATCATTCCTCTGCCTGTGGGAGTCATGCTTGTAACAGTCAGCCTTGCAATGCCTCATGGGACTTGTAGTTCCGCAACAGCTGGCGGGCCATCAGCTTGACACCTGTGGTTTAGGTCAACGCTATGTTTTCTTTCAAGGTCATTGCTAAGACTAGAGTTGGGCGAGTTTGCGCCGAACATTGGCTGTTCGCCCCATTTGGGGAAAACCCAGCTGTCAGTGGGCTTTCCTGCTGACAGCTGGATAAAAAAAAAATTGACAGTAAAAAAAAAAAAAAAAAAGGGGCGTGGGGTCCCCCCCACAACAAAAATTAAAAAAGAAGGCATGGGGTCCCCTCAAAATCCATACCAGACCCTTATCTGAGCATGCAGCCTGGCAGGTCAGGAAAGGAGAGGGAGGCGAGCAAGTTCCCCCCCCCCGAACCATACCAGGCCACATACCCTAAACATGGGGAGGTGGGTGCTCTAGGACGGGGACCCCCACACCGTTTGGTTTATTTACTTTTTTTAAATAGCTGGGTGCCAGCAATTGCAACCGCGAGTCAAGTTAAATGTGATTTGACTTGTTTTTTTTTTTCTTTAAAAAGAAGATTCTATACATGGTACAGATGCGCCACTTTACAGGCAGACTAAGGGAACCCCCAAAGCACTATAATTAAAGGAATTTTTCATTTTTATTGTTGTACAATTTTTTTTTTAAGAAAAAATTTGCATTGATGCATGTCCCCCAGGGCAGTACCCAGACCCCCATACCCCTTTTATGGCCAATTACTTGAATATAAGCCTTCAAAATGGGCACTTTTGAATGTTTCCCCCTGTTCGGGAGTTCTGCTGCGTACCGAACAGGGGGGTATTCGGCCCATCTCTACCCAAGACCTTTATCAAAGTTTAGCCCTTCCAAAGTTCAACTTTGAAAGGCTATCAACCGTTCCATTTTCAAAGCCTACAAAATCCCGGTTTAAGATTTCAAAAGCCACTATAGAGAGACAGTTTCTAAAGTGCAAGCTATTCCAAAGTCCAGACTACTGTTAGGGTCCAAAAGATCATTGTGCCATCTCCTAAAGTCCACATCATTCCTAGTAGGAATAAGCAAAGTGATTTGTTTTGAATTAAAGTGGCTGTAAAGTCTTGACTTGTACCTACAGGTGAGCCTATAATAAGGGTTACCTATAGATACATTGAATATCTCCTAAACTTGCACTGTTTAGGAGATAATCCCAATGGATACAGCCAGTGATGTCACCGACACTCTGAGGGTCTGGCATACCGCAGGAGTGAAGTCATCACGGCTCTGGCCACTCATACAGCCGTAGCCTGCGAACCCGGAAGGAAGACGGGTGAAGATGTAAGCCCTGTCTGTGGTAACAGTACACCAGTTCGTTCTAACCCGGAAGAAACGCAGAGGGCAAAATGTCAGCTCCCTCGGCGTGGACCGGGATGCGATACGGGGACCTCGTTCTAAGGTATTTCATAAAGAGCTAGTATGCCTTTTCCTTATAGGGTTTTTTTTTTGGTGTGTTTTTTTTTTTTCAATGTGCCGGTATACAACCGCTTTAATAAAATATTATTGATAATGCACTAGGTCTTTGTGCCCTTTTGTTTTTTTTTATGTCATTTCAAAATCCCTGATCTTAAGAGGGCAGATTTGGGGTAGCATACCAGTCTGGGATAGTCGCCAATGGTCACCACCTACTATAGTCCTTTAGGTTCTTAAAA
Organism: Aquarana catesbeiana; assembly: GCF_042186555.1. Classification (NCBI taxonomy): domain Eukaryota; kingdom Metazoa; phylum Chordata; class Amphibia; order Anura; family Ranidae; genus Aquarana; species Aquarana catesbeiana. The sequence goes on from NC_133334.1 coordinate 272,956,255, forward strand.
ATACCTTAGTGCTTCAGCGTTAAAACGGTAGTAAACCGCAGCGGTTTAATGCAGAAAAGAAAACACCCGTAAGGCAATTGCATAATGAAACCTTCCAGTGGCGCGCTGTCACCATATTATAGGCCTGTATTATAGACGCATACCTGAAGGTAAAAATCACTAAGTAGGCTTTACTACCATTTTAAGCTTTTTACTTTGTTGCATGAAAGTTTTTGTGTTCCTAGTTTTGATTTAAAGTGGAACTTCACTCTCTCAATCAACATCTTAATGCTGCTAGCATTAGTAAATAGATAGGAAAGTATATAATATTTACTTGTTTTAATTTTTTTTTTATCAGTTACTTCCCGGTTTCTTGCCTAGGCAAATTATGTCATACTTCTATACTTCCCAGAATTTATCAGGAGGGAAGGAGGAGTTGGGGTTTTCTCAGCTAAACACTCTCCTGCAGTGGCGGATTGTGGGGTTTTTTTTTCGGGGGGCGGGGGCGGCAAACAACCACCCATCCCCCCTGAGCGGCACTCAACTCCCCCCCCCCCCCCGCTGTTTGCCAGTCGGTCTGGCACTTACCCCATTGTGGCGGGTGGCAGGCAGCGTGGTGCAGCGGCCCGGCTCCAAGTGTCCTCTCCTCCATGGTGGCTTCCAGCTCCTCCTCCTCTTAGGCGTCCAATAGGATTGCCTGTCCTTTCAGCCAATCGGGTGACCGTGTCAAACCCCGCTACCTGATAGGCCCGGGAGGAGGATCAGTGTTACAACAGCGAATATTGATTCGCTGTTGTAACACACCTGGGTGGGCTCGGAGCGCACTCTCTGCCACCCCGAGCCCACCCTGTATTGAAGCCTGATTTGAAAAAAAAGAGAAAAGGCCAAGTGTGGCCCCGGGTCGGACTTTATAGGCAAAGTGGATGAAAGAATATAAAAAAAATATAACATTTTATTTAGAGCAAATAATCACAAAAAAGTAAAGTAACAGAAGTATTAAAATGACAGGTGATAGACGCACACTATACAAAGATGCATGACGTGAACAAAAATGTTAACACCATATAAACTGGCTCTTCAAAAAAAAAAAAAAACAGCCCCCTCCCACATTTGAATCCATGCGCCGGTGTCCTGAAAGGGGCTGCATGCATGGATAGAGGAGATGGACGGGGGGGGCGCCCCTGCTCTCCAGCATGCATGCTTGAGCTAAGTGCAGATGGATTCCAGAAAGCAAATGCTACACGAATCGTCTGCCCTTACTCAAGATGGCCACAGCCAGAAATGCTAGGGGGAGGGCAGGGGGGCGGTGTTTTTCAAATTGATTTCTCAACAAAATAAAGCATAGAGACATGGATGGATGAAGGAATTTGCTTTGCATATTAAAAATAAATTTAATAAAGTTTTTAATTGTTTGTGGTGCTTAAATGCAGTGAAAATCCACTTTAAATATAAGATTTCACTCAACAAAAGCCGACTTCTCTCGTTGCTGCCATCATTACACAGCCAAACTTATTTCTTTTTCCGATTTCCCTCGATACCCATCATTATTTCTGTTTTCTAAACTCCTTTCCCAGAGCCCCCCCCCCCCCTGGTTAATGGGGCAAAGTCTCTGATAACATATGGTTAATGAAGCAGTTAAAACAATTGACACTGCGCGGCGTTCTGCGCTTCGCTACTTGTCCATTAACCCATTCACGGCTGAATCTCACTCCCATGAGCCCCCCCCCCCGCCTTCCCACTCATCCACATTGCGGTAAGAAGGAATAAGGTGTCTCAAACCTACTCAGCCTGATTTTAAGCCATTCCGACAAAAATTGACTTAATTTTCAAATCCGCGGTGATAAATCTAAGCCGTGTCTCCGTATTGCGGCACCATACTGAAAAGTTACTGCCGGGCTTCTCCTGGAGGGGCCATCAGTTTGTCATAATCATTATGCCGTTTCCCAGCCAGGGGAGCCGTGCAAGTCCTCCGCTAACGCTTCAAATATTTACAGTGCCGCTCCGAGAGTATTTCTCCCCGCCGAACCCGTCCCCGAAGACTTCCCCAGGCCGGTGGAGCCAAAACTCAGGCGGGGGGGAGGGGATTAAATCTTTTCATTACGATAAAAAAAAAAGGTTTATGGGTACACGCCGTCCATGGCAACATCTCATCTGTGGCGCGGCTCACACAAGAACCGGATAAAACGGATATAAAAGCCGAGTTTCTAAATACAAATTTTCACCGGCCTGTAGAAGGGTCCAGCTCTTTATTTTCTCTATGTTGCCGTGTTAAAAGGGGAATGGGGGGGTTTAACCACTTGACCTCCAGAAGATTTACCCTCCCCACCCCCCTTCCTGACCAGGCATTTTTTTTGCGATATGGCACTGCGTTACTTTAACTGACAAATGCGCGGTTGTGCGACGTTGTAGCAAAATAAAATCAATGTCCCCCCCAAATAGAGATTTTATTTTGGTGGTATTTGATCACCTCTGCATTTTTTATTTTTCATACTTAAAAACAAAAAAAGACTGACAATTTAGAAAAAAAAAAATTTAAATTTACTTTAATAAATATATATATTAAAAAAAAAATTATTTTAGTTTCTGCTATAAAAAATCTCCAATAAAAAATAGAAAAAAAAAATCTAAATTTCTTTATCAATTTAGGCTAATATGTATTTCTGTAATTTTTATTTTTTGCACTATAAACAAAAAAAGAAATGTATTTTCTCTACGTTGCTGTGTTAAAGGGGAATGGGTGGTTTAACTACTTGACCTCCAGAAGATTTACCCCCCCCCCTTCCTGACCAGGCAATTTCTTTGCGCTACGGCACTGCTTTACTTTAACTGACAATTGCGCGGTCGTGCGATGTTGTACCCAAATAAAGTCGATCTCCTTCTGTTCCCCACAATTGGGGCTTTCTTTTAGTGGTATTTGATCACCTCTGCGTTTTTTATTTTTTGTACTAAAAACAAAAAAAGACTGACAATTTTGTTTTTGTTTTTTTAAGAAAAAAAATTTACTTTTTTGCTTTAATAAAGATGATGAAAAGGAAATCCCCCTTCGTTGGGACTTTTGAGGCAACACACACTTGGGTAATGCAAAAAAAAAAAAAATTGAATTTATTAAGTGTACATAAAAATAATCGATCATGGGGATGATCGATGGTTAAAAAGCATCACAGTTTGTGATACAAGAAACACAGAAAAACAAAAAACATGGGTCCCAGAGGATAACGTCTGCAGAGTCGGGCGCCATTTCTATCTGATATTGGACAATCGCTTTGCCAAGCCGCCAGAACCTACTTTTTACTATCCAGTAGGCAAATACCAAACCTGGAACATATTCATGTTCTATGACCTCACTGTCCCCCGTTTGGCGTCCATCCACGTCCCCTCCTGCACAGTTGCTTCACCTATTTTTCCTTTTTTCGGAATCATCTTTGCATGTAAAAGCAAACTCTCCTATCCTATACCCCTGACGAAGGTGTTTAACCAGAAACGCGTCGGTTCTGGGGATTATTCTATACCAGAGAGTATTATTTGGTTATCATACTGCTCATGTAAATTTTTGTTTTTCTGTTTTTCTTGTATGTATCTGTTGCACAAACTGTGATGCTTTTTTAACCATCGATCATCCCCATGATCGATTATTTTTATGTACACTTAATAAATTCAATTTTTTTTTTTTGCATTACCCAAGTGTGTGTTGTCTCCAAAGTCCCAATGAAGGGGGATTTCCTTTTTTTTCTTAATCATATATTAGGGATGTGCCAACCACACCTTTTGGATCTGACATGGTGAAACCCTTTCTTTTGCAATAAAGATGATGTTACGCCAAGTAAATAGATACCCAACATGTCACGCTTTAAAATTGCGCACACTCGTGGAATGGCGCCAAACTTCAGTACTTAAAAATCTCCATAGGCGACGCTATAAATTCTTTTACAGGTTACCTGTTTAGAGTTAGAGGAGGTCTAGTGCAAGAATTATTGCTCTCACTCCAACGATCGCGCGTATGTAACCTGTGTGTATCTGGATCTGATACTAGCCAGTGCCTCACCAGCCACTCATCGCACATCCCTTCTACAATCCACTGTTCAGGTGTTACAGCCCAGGCCCCCCACCACTATCTTGGCCCTCCTCAGTGATCTAGAGCTGGCTGCCTCTTCCAGGCAGGGCCGTTTTTAAGGCAGGGCAAAAGGGGCAGCTGCCCTGGGCCCCGTCATTGTTGTGGGGCCCAAAGCAGCTGCCTCATACTAGCCAACTATCCTGGTTTAAATTTCCTCGTCTCTTGAGGTTTTAGTCCTGTGCTGTGTCCCAATATCTCAGTGTGAAGTGCTGCTACTAATGCTGTCCAGCTCTGCCCTATTGTGTACAGATGACTCACCTGCAGACCCTGTGTTTACATGTAAATTACCGGCATTCATATGTAAATAGCGGCGGCCGGCGGCATTCATATGTATACCATGCCCCCCTGAGGTCATATCTACAGTAATCTCTAGCAACAAGCAGAAATCATGTGCTGTAACCTCTAGCAACTAATCAGTGAGCCGTAATGTGTGCTGTAACCTCTAGCAACCAGTCAGTGAGCAGTAATGATACACTGTAACCTCTGGCAACCAATCGCAATAGCTGCCTGATCTGGTTCAGTAAACTGGTTTTAAGTCTAGCTGCTATTTATTGTATGTCTCAGAGTAGGTGGAGAGCAAAACTGCATGGGGGGGGCCCCAAGAAAAGTTTTACCCAGGGTCCAATCAATATTATAGACGGCCCTGCTTCCAGGTTCAGGTAGCCAGACCCCCCCCCCCCCCCCCCACACTGATGTGTACCAGCTCTACCCTTGGCCACGAGGTTTTCGCGCTCATGATGGATGAGTGTCAGTCTGGAGGAGTTGGTTCTTTAAGGCAGGCTGCATTTACATGAAGACCACCCTAGGGAATGCCTAGTCAAATGAAACAAAATGTAATCCAATGAATGAAAGGGGTGAAAAGGGGTCAAAACTATTTTTTTTTCGTTCTGCACATGTTTACAGCGAAGGATCAGCAGAAGACCAATTAGCCCATCCCTCTGCTCTCTCCTCCTACCAGCATGTTCCCCCATCATGCAAATGTGCATTCAGTACACCTGATTGGCTGCTGGTGCTGCCACTCCCTCTCTGTACAGAGCTCTTCTGAAAAGTCTGATTCTAACTCGTAAGATTCGCGTTCTCTCGCCAGTTGCATTTAATAGAATCGTTTCATGAAGACATAATCGCTTTCACTGTTTTAGATCTTCCCGGAGTTCAGCTTTAATTACAGGTAATGAGGTTCTCTTGAAAAGAAGAACAAAAAAAAGAGAGGTAAGTGAAAAGTTGTTGACCCTCTCAGGGATAATTATCATCAGGTAAGAGGCGGCGTGACCCACTGGCTGGTCAATAACGCACGGCGAGGATTGGAAGCGACGGACGGCTATGATTAGCGAGACGCACAACCCAGGTCCCTAAATCATCTCCATTATGTGGAGTATTAATCCCATTCAGAAGGAGAGAATCAATACATGGCTCGCCGGGGACCGGGGATGTAATTAATGAGTTTTTTTTTTACTCTGATTAATGTTTGTTTAAAAAGGGATATATAATTTCAGAAGGGTTTCATAGAGAGCTGGAGAAATATTTCAAAAGGGACAAAACGCCGTTCCACCAAATGCCGCAGGAGCTCGGGTAGTAATATGAATTTTAATGCGGGCGTTCAGGAAATGTAAAGTCTTCATTGCTTCCATTAGATAAAGAGACCGGCCTAATAGAGGTCATCCCATCAGTTACAGTGCCTTGAAAAAGTATTCGTACCCCTTAAAATATTCCACGTTTCGTCATGTTACAACCAAGAACGTAAATGTGTTTTATTGGGATTTTATGTGATAGACCAACACAAAGTGGCACATAATTGTGAAGTGGAAGGAAAATGATAAAATGGTTTTCAACATGTTTTAATAATAAATATGTGAAAAGTGTGGGGGGGCATTTGTATGGCGCCCCCCGGAGTCAATACTTTGTAGAACCCCCTTTCTCTGCAATTACAGCTGCAAGTCTTTTTGGGGATGTCTCTACCAGGTTTGCACATCTAGAGAGGGACATTTTTGCCCATTCTTCTTTGTAAAATGACTCAAGCTCCGTCAGAGTTGATGGAGAGCATCTGTGATATTGTCTTGCCACAGATTCTCAATTGGATTTAGGTCTGGACTGTGACTGGACCATTCTAACACATGAATATGCTTTGATCTAAACCATTCCATTGTAGCTCTGGCTGTATGTTTCGGGTCGTTGTCCTGCTGGAAGATGAACCTCCGCCCCAGTCTCAAGTCTTTTGCAGACTAATGCCCCGTACACACGGTCGGACATTGATCGGACATTCCGACAACAAAATCCTAGGATTTTTTCCAACGGATGTTGGCTCAAACTTGTCTTGCATACACACGGTCACACAAAGTTGTCGGAAAATCCGATCATTCTGAACGCGGTGAAACACGTACGTCGGGACTATAAACGGGGCAGTAGCCAATAGCTTTCATCTCTTTATTTATTCTGAGCATGCGTGGCACTTTGTGCGTCGGATTTGTGTACACACGATCGGAAATTCCGACAACGGATTTTGTTGTCGGAAAATTTTATAGCCTGCTCTCAAACTTTGTGTGACGGAAAATCCAATGGAAAAAGTCCGATGGAGCCCACACACGGTCGGAATTTCCGACAACACGCTCCGATCGCACATTTTCTGTCGGAAAATCCGACCGTGTGTAAGGGGCATAACAGGTTTTCTTCTAAGATTGCCCTGGCCTGTATTTGGCTCCATCCATCTTCCCATCAACTCTGACCAGCTTCCCTGTCGAAGAAAATCATCCCCACAACATGATGCTGCCACCACCATGTTTCACGGTGGGGATGGTGTGTTCAGGGTGATGTGCAGTGTTAGTTTTCCCCCACACATAGAGTTTTGTTTTTAGGCCAAAAAGTTCAATTTTGGTCTCATCTGACCAGAGCACCTTCTTCCACATGTTTGCTGTGTCCCCCACATGGCTTCTCACAAACTGCAAACAGGACTTCTTATGACTTTCTTTCTCCAATGTCTTTCTTCTTGTCACTCTTCCATAAAGGGCAGATTTGTGGAGAACACGACTAATAGTTGTCCTGTGGACAGATTCTCCCACCTGAGCTGTGGATCTCTGCAGCTCCTCCAGAGTTACCATGGACCTCTTGGCTCTTCTCTGATGAATGTTCTCCTTGCCCGGCCGGTCAGTTTAGGTGGCCACTGGCCAGCCATGTCTTGGTAGGTTTGTAGTTGTGCCATACTCTTTCCATTTTCAGATGATGGATTGAACAGAGCTCCGTGAGATGTTCAAAGCTTGGGATATTTTTTTATAACCTAACCCTGCTTTAAACTTCTCCACAACTTTATCCCTGACCTGTCTGGTGTGTTCCTTGGACTTCATGATGCGGTTTGTTCACTAAGGTTCTCTAACAAACCTCTGAGGGTTTCACAGAACAGCCATATACTGAGATTAAATTACACACAGGTGGACTCTTTTTACTACTTAGGTGACTTCTGAAGTCAATTGGTTCCACCAAATTTTAGTTGGGGGTATCAGAGTAAAGGGAGTTGAATACAAATGCCCCCCCACACTTCTCACATATTTGTAGAAAATTTTGAAAACCATTTATCATTTTCCTTTCACATCACAATTATGTGCCACTTTATGTTGGTCTATCGCATAAAATCCCAATAAAATACATTTACGTTTTTGGTTGTAACATGACAAAATGTGGAGAATTTCAAGGGATATGAATACTTTTTCAAGGCACTATATAGTTCATGCTTTAAAAGGCTAAGTTAAGGATGCTATTTGTCCCTGTTTGCTGGGGGACCATCCCCATTTTGACAGGTCCATCCGATGTAAATGCCCCCCCCCCCCCCCCCTTTATACTTACCTGAACCCAATCTCAATCCAGCGCTGTGCACAAGAGCAGAGGATTTCTCGGCTCTCTCCATCCTAATTGGCTACCACTGCTGTCAATCACGGCTCTCTTGTAAAAGCAATGAAAGCGCCTAACTAGCCACTGGACTGTTTTTACAAGCAGCAGGAGGGGACGTTTCTCCCTTTCCCCCTCTCAGCAGCTTGCTCAGTGTTAGGGCTGGGCTCAGCCCTTCCTTCTCTGAGCTGGCCGCTCAGTTGTCGGCTAATTGCCAGCTCCTATCTCTCCACAGTTACTCAGCTGTTGATGATATCCTGCTCATCAGTCCTGCCTACTTAAGCCGTCCAGTCCAGAGGATCTCTGCCTATGCCTTGGTCAACATCACAGAAACTATCGCCTGCGATCCTGTTCAAGACTTGTTGTGCTGACATCCCTTTTGGCTCCAGATCCTGCTTGCTGTTCCACTACATTGATCCCTGACTTCTGGCTTGGTTGACTATCCGTTCTGGTTCCTGAACTCTGGCTATGTTTTGACTACGTTTGTTCTTTTTTACTTTTGTTATTAAACAAGTGTGATTTAACTGCACTTCTGTCTTGGTCTGATTTCATGGTTTCTGACACTCAGGCTCACCCGTCCCACCGGGAGACCTGAGTGACCAGCTGGAATCACCTTTGATCGGCTCTCCGCTATGGAAACCTGGAAGCTTAGACATGACATCGCTTCCAGTTGGCCCAGATATGAACGGCGTCATTTTAAAAATAACTGAAAGCATTCAAAAACACTGATCTTGTTTTTTTTTTTGAATGCTTGCAAGAGCAGAGGAGGGATTTGGGGTTTTATAGACCCCAGATCTCCGCAGATAAAAGAGTACCTGTCACATGCCTATTGCTATCACAAAGATGTTTATATTTCTTGTGACAGCAACAAAAGTGTTTAAAAAAAATTAACAGTGTAAAAAAAAAAAAATTAAAGTGACCCCGCCCCCAGTGCAAAGGCGAATGCACGAGTCGGTCTCGCACACACACACAAATAGCGATCTTCCCACACATGTGGGGTATCACCGCAAACATCAGATCACGGGCAGTAATTCTCTCACTAGACCTCCTCTTAATCTAAAGCGGTCATCTCTAAAAGGCTTTCAAAGCGTCGCCCTTTGGACAGTAACATCGCTTTTTGCCGCTGCTGCACAGGCATGCGCAATCTTAAAAGCGTGACATGTTTGGTATCTATTTACTCGGCATAACATCATCTTTTATATTTTACAAAAAAATGGGGTTATGCATTGTGTTTTATTTGCATTAAAATTCACAAAAGTGCATTTTTTTCTCAAAAAAAAAATGCATTTGAAAAACTGCTGCGCAAATACCGTGTGACATAAAAAATTGCAACAACGCCATTTTATTCTCTAGGGCCTCTGCTTTAAAAAATATATATCACGTTTGAGGGTTCTAAGTAATTTTCTACCAAAAAAATACTGGATTGTTACAGGCAAACAAAAAGTGCCAGAAAAAGGCCCGGACTGGAAGTGATAAAACAAAAGGTTGTACATTTTTGATAAACAGTATAGTTGCTGTATATCATGACATGCCAGGAATGTATTCTATGTATTATCTAAATGTAGAAAACATGTTTTGTCTTTCCTCCAGCAATGCACTAAAGAACTGAACACTTCCCACCAAAGAGGGAAATATTGAATCTGCCCAATGCAGGAAGCTCTTACTTATTTCTAGACATGTGAGGTACATTTTGCTCTGAATCTAAATTCGGACAAATTGTTCGTTTGGAAATTCGGATGTATCTGAATTTCCGAAGTACAATAGTAACCAATTTAAACTAATCTGAAAATATCAAAACGAAATTTCAGGCGGAATTCGAATCAAACTCGAAACATTTTCAAATTTGATTCGAATTGCTAAATAGAATAGAAAATAAAGGAATAGAATAAAAAAAGAATATACTAGAATAGAAAATAGAATAGAATAAAAGTAAAACAGAACAAAATAATAAAATAAAAGTACAGAATATAAGAAACTAGAATAGAAAATAAAAGAATATGCTAGAATAGAAAAAAAATTGAATAAAAAAAAAAAAAAAGAATAGACTAGAAAACTAGAAAATAAAATAAAAAGAATAGAATAGAAAAGAATAGAGTAAAACAGAACAAAATAATAAAATAATAAAATAAAAGAATAGAATAAAATAAAATAGAAAATAAAATAAAAAAAACAGAAAGAATAGAATAGAAAATAAAGGAATATAATAAAAAAGAATATACTAAAATAGAAAATAGAATATAGTAAAACAGAACAAAATAATAAAATAACAGAATAAAAGGAACTAGAAAATAAAAGAATATACTAAAATAGAAAAAAAATAGAATACATTTGAATTTAAAATAGAATAAATTAAAATAGGAATATAATAGAAAAGCATAGAATAGAAAAAACAAACAAATAAAATAGAAAGAATATAACCATCTTCTGATATTCAAATAGAATAAATTTGAATAGAAAAAAATAGAATAGAAAATAAAAAAACAGAATATAATAGAATAAAATAGAAAGAGTATAACCATTTTCCAAAATTCAAATAGAATAAATTTGAATAGAACAGAAAATAAAAGAATAGATTAGAAAATAATAGAATAAGATGGAAAAAGGATATAACCATTTCCCGAAATTTGAATAGAATAAATTTGAATTCGAACAGAATAAAATACAATGGAAAATAAAAGAATAGATTAGAAAATAGAATAAGATGGAAAAAGGATAGAACCATTTCCCAAAATTCAAATGGAATAAATTCAAATCAAATAGAAAAGAATAGAAAATAGAATAGAATAGAATAAAAATAGATTAGAAAAAGAATAGAATAGAATAGAAATAAAATAGAATAGAATGGAATAAAAATAGATTAGAAAAAGAATAGAATAGAAAATAAAATAGAATAGATTAGAAAAAAAGAATAGAATAGAATAGAATAGAAAAAAAAAAGCATATAATAGAACGAATATAACCATCTTCCGATATTCGAATTTTGAATAGAATAAATTCGAACAAAAAAAATGAATTCTGAAAACAAGTTAAATGAATTAAACTAATTTATGTAAAACACAAATCGAAAGGAAACATATCACATTTCCATTTATTTCAGCCTCGTCTCCACTTGTCATAAATCTCACGAAGAAAAGATGACATTTCGGAAGTCCTGAACACATTTCGGCGTGCCCGGACAAGTGCCTAGAAATTGGAGCAACACTAAATGTTATTCTGCAGCTGGAGCTGAATTTGCCAAGTTAGAGGGAATCAAGGCCGTCGGACTTTAATTAGCATCTGGCGTTCGCACTTATTGATCCCGCAGACCGCTTTCAGGGTGCTATATTTGACTTTTCCACCACTTTGGTTCACCGCTGGCGCGCATTTAATTCAAGGCTTTCTGGAGCCCTCGGCAGACCGCGGGAAAGACATGCATATCTCAGATGCCCTTGAAATAGATCTCAAAGCAATTTACCGAGCGAAAATTGATTTCACAATTTCTGCTTTAAATGCATTCTGCATTGCATTTCAAGAACACAAAACCAGCAGACTTTATACCATCTAAATAGAACCCCCCCCCCCCAATTGAAAATATTTGACCGCCGTTTTTAGAAAGTCTGTGTAGGTTCCTTAAAAACTTAAAGGATGGAATTTTGTGACCCTTATGCATAGCAGAGATGTGTTTTTATTTAAAAAAAAAAAAACATAACATATTTTTTAAATATAAATAATATAAGTATCCAAATGACCCAAATCTGCCTTCATATCAGCTTCCTGCAGTTCTGCACAGCAAAGCTATGGGCCGATTTACACTAGTGCAGGGATGTTTACATTCCTTCTGACAGCAATACAAGTGATCAGAATTTTTTCTTTTTAAAGGGACAGTGTAAAAAAAAAAAAAATGAAATAAATAAAATAAGAAAAAAAAAAACAAAAAGCGTAAAGCCCCATCCGTCCGGGTTTGCGCGCAGAAGCGAACGCAAACGTAAGTCGCGCCCAAAAATGTAAACAGTGTTCAAACCACACATGTGAGGTATCGCCGCAATCGTTAGAGCAAGAGCAATAATTCTAGCAGAAGAACTCCTCTGTAACTCTGTGTAATATGCAGGGGGGGCCTGGGTTGGGGGGGTTGTGTGATGTGCACGGGGGCTGTGTAAAATGCAGGGGGAGGGGGCTTTGTAATGAAGAGGGGTCCAGAGGCGCAGAGGCTGTCTAATGTAAAGGGGTCCAGATTATGATCTTCATTTATTAGCAAGTGAATGCGGCCCTCCATGCATTCATGTTTTCATTTACAGCTTCATGATTAGCTTCGTCAAACATGTGAAAAGGAGTCTGGAGCTCCACCTGCTGGCTGCAAATAATAAATATGAATTATTCATATATAAGATTTGATATTTTTCTGGCTTAAACATTGTATTCGACATTTTTTTTGACACTTGAACATCAATAAAGAAAATCTATACAAGCACAAAATGTTCCCTTTAACTAACAAGATTAAACAGAAGCACATTCATATATGAACCTTGTCCTTTTTATTTATCCACTTGTAGAGCAGAAAATGAAACTGTTATTTTTAATGATCATTTGCTTCATAATCCTCGTAATTCAGGCAGAAATCTGCGGGAACTTTAATACCACATGACAACAGAATGATGAATTGCTCTATTAACCAGCATTATATCTTACAAATTGCGCTTTCTGCAAACAGCCTGTACAAATTAGCATCAAACACATGGAGGCTTTATTACAAGACAATAAAAAAATAATTAAACTGGAAAGGGTCATTAAAAAAAAAAAAAAAAGAAAAAACTGTACAAATCTATTAATGCCTTGAATCCATATGTGCAAAATAAAAAAATAAAAAATGATACCAGGAGCGTACAATATAATAAAGCAACTAGATGGCCATTTCTCTGGCACTCGGAGTCCGGGTATGTAGGATCAGTGTCCTGGAATCAGTTTTTGGTGTCCTCTCGGACTGGAGAAATCTGAGCTCTTAAGCATCCCGAAAAAGTGAGCCTGTAGCCAGGCATTGGACGTTCAAATATTCACATGTTCTTATAGCATATAAAAAAATTTAAATGTCATATATTGAAGCTTACAAGAAGCTTTAGATGCAGGGGATGCATTTGTTTTTTTAAAGTTTTTTTTCCTTTTAATTTTCACCTGGTGATCCTGCCAGCAGCACACTTCCTGTTCTTGGGTGATAACATTCAGGCTGGGTTCACACTGGTCCGACAAACGCTCCGACATTGGGAGCTCATGTCGCATGACGTGTGAAATTTAATGTTTCCCTATGGGAGCCGTCCTAACTGGTCCGACACAAGTCGTTCCGACTTTAGAAATGCTCCCTGTACTACTTTGGTCCGACTTTGATCCTACTTCAGCCTATTGACTATCATTGAAGTCGGATCAAAGTCGGATTGCCGTCTTGCATGATCCGACTTCGGCACGCGACTTGTGCTCAGATGTTCTTGAGGGGGAACTCCGCGCCAAATTTTAAATAAAAAACCGGCATGGGTTCCCCCTCCAAGAGCATACCAGGCCCTTGGGTCATTTATTTGCAAAAACTTGAATGGGGAGTGCATTTAAGGGTCCAGGATACTCCAAAACGTTAGCAGAAATCAACAGTTGGACAGACCTCTTACAAACCCCCTCCCCCCCAAAAAAATAAATAGGCAATTCCTCATTTTAGGACAGTAGGCAGAGCCAAGTAAATCACTCCTTTATGCCCCATCAGCCAGATGCACATCCAGAACCACTGGTGAATGTGTAAAAATAGCCCAAAATGATACAGCCATGGTTATAATGCCTCTATGTGAAAGTGGAAACTCCTGCGCTGTTGGGGGGGGGGGATGGGGGGGGGCTACGCTAAAAGGACACTGCTGCAACACCTAAGTACTGATCCAAGACAGGACAAATAAGACAAAAGTGGGGGAAGATGGTAGTTGCGCTGTGATGAAGGGGGGGGGGGGGGGAAGCTACAGAGATGACTACAGTGTCAAAGTGAACTAAAAAAGCAGAAACGGGCCAATGCATGAATGGATCCTACATGCTAAAAGAACATGGTCGGGATGCAGTGCAGTGCAACGTAGCTGATCAACATGACTATAATGTTGCGGGCAGACAAAGCCTAATATATAAAAGGTAATTGTGAAACAGTGACTGCTTGAATATAGCAAAGCAAAAAATGCATATACTAACACAAATAGGATGAATAATGACACAATGCAAAAAAAAAAAAAAAATATATATATTTGTGGGCTAGTGCCCCATTAGCAAAAACGTGCCAAATCCTGGTGAACTACAAGTGACAAATCCCTAGGACAAACATGAATATTAGTTCTATCATCCAGTCCAAAAAACAAAAACTCGTGATGAGAGACACAAAACAATTCCAATCGTGAAGGGAAGGGGGATCTTCAGTGAGGACACCTCCGTGTTTGCAAGCCGCTTACCTTACAGCTGTAAGGTGTACAGCCTGTGTTGCAAATGACCCGCAGGTGTAGACGTTCCGTGTATAATGTAGTGACAATGATGAACATGCCAAGCGAAATATAAAAAATAAAAAGTATACAGCATGTAAAATAACTCTGTGACGACCATAGTGGAGGGGGGGCAAGACACACACGGGGGGGGAGGTTGCACTCACTTTCATGAAGCGAGTGTGGGCATCAATCCACGAGCGCCGAGCTCGTATGCCTCCAGGGGTATCATCAATCTGGGATCTGTCCCCGTGCCTGGAAACTGGAATATGTCCCCGTGCCTCTCTCCTCAGTGTTCGTCAGGTAGAGTAGTGATGTACAGTGTGAGGGGGAAAGAGACGCACATAGCGTGATCCCATATAAAAGGTATATTTATTTAATAAAACAAGTCCAATCAACTTACATTTAAAACAATGCTGCAGTGTGTAGTAACTACGAGCGCCAAGCTCGTCTCCTGTTGTTTGTCTGTGGCAGCGTCCCGTGCTCCAATCCTAATGCGTATCGTCACGTCACGTGACTTCTTCAGAGGATAGAAGAAGAAAAAAAAAAAAACCAGTGACAGCGCGTTCAGGAGAGGTGCGTTTTGTCTCAAAAAAAGCCTGGAGCGCCAAAAACGCCTGTAAACACATTTAGCTTTCCTCCATTCCAATGAATTCATATTCTAGCCAATGGAATGAATGAACGCCCAGATGCCTGACGTGCCTAAACACATTTACAAAACGTCCTATATGCATGAGGCCTAGATCTTCCAATGGGGACACCTGTACTGGTGACCACCTCCTCTTTGCTTTTACTCCCTGTTGTGTCTCCAGGACAGGAGGTGGGAGGAAATCACCAATCTAAAATAATAATGAAAAAATATGGGTTTTAACCCTTACCTTCTTTATCCAAAACTAGACAAAAGTTTTGGCCACAAATAAGTCTCTTCTGCATTAAAAGTTCCTCTTCTGCCAGCCAGATCATCCTCTACTAAATGCATACCTGGCTGTGTGTACCATTCTTGCCCAGATGATCTAACGTATGTGTGCCTGCACGGGTGTTATGTCATTCCGGGCTGGCCAATCAAGATGGCAGAAGATGCTGAACCCGTAAAGAACCAGGCGAATATGGAAGCACCAGTGAGGGAGCTTGGATGGTCAAATATAGGGAGTTTAGCTTCTTTTCAAGGTTAAACTGTGACTTTGTTAACTTGCAGAATTTCCTGGATAGGATAATACATCCCCATCAAATTTTCTTGCTGGCGTTACTTGTCAGCTCTACCTTCAGAGATCTCACAAGACTTCCAGGCCAATCAAGATGGCAGAAGATGCTGAACCCAAAAAAGGAACAGGTGAATATGGAAGCACCAGCGAGAAAGCTTGTGTTGTAGAATGTTCATTTTAACCCATGTTTCATAATATTGATATTAATTAGCATATGTATTAAATAATTACATTAGTAATATTGACAGTACTAGTTATTATTTCAAGAAGCAAAAGAGTAATATATGATATAAAATATATATGTAGCACTCGCCTAGATAGGTGCTAAGAATTTCAAAATTAGAGTTAGTTGTGTTTTTGATAGGTTAATTTAGTTGCCACACTGTAGTCAGTGTTGCTATATTGATTTGGTAGGCAAAAGTATATACCGCTCACTGCAAACAGTGAAGCTGTAATCTGCTAACTAAGTCTGCTCAGTGTGTTCAGCTGCTGCCACTCTGGTCTAAAGCTTCCTCTGTATCCAGGAAAGTGGAGAAGGTTTCTGAATGATAGGTGTGAAGCTATGCAGATGGCAGCTCTATCTCAGAGAGGCAGGCTCTAATGACATGCTGGGTAATTGTATATATTCAGTAAGCACATTGAGCTCTGGGTCTTTTCCTAGAGTGGATTAGTCCAGCCTGGGCGGGCACGCTGCCCTCCCAGGTGGAAGCTGCTGTTGGTGAAACCTGTGGTGGACGACCTGGGGGGACTGAATGCCGAGACCCAGGAGCTAAAGGGAGTTGACTGAGGGGAGCTGTCTTCTGAAGATCTGTCTGGTATCATGGGAAAGTTTCACTTGGAAGTTGAATGGAAGCTACCAGTTGTCCTTGGGCATTGTGAGTACATATGCTTGAGAGATCTTGGGGACCTTTGTGCTTCTGCTACCCTTCTAGTACTACATTCAGTCAGTACAGTACTACAGTCAGCCGTGGGTCTATTTATAGGGGACACCGGCTAGGGTCCTGAAGAGCTTTGTCCACTTAAAGTGGAGGTCCGCCCACCACTACAAAAATTAAAAGCCAGCAGCTGCACATACTGCAGCTGCTGACTTTTAATAATCAGACACTTACCTGTCCTGGAGTCCAGAGATGTCGGCACCGCAGCTGATGTTTCCATCAGCTGTCGGGTGCATGCCACCTCCATTGCGAGTAAGGGAACCCAGCAGTGAAGCCTTACGGCTTCACGCCAGGAATCCTACTGCGAATGTGCTCCACTCCTCTCTCCTACTGGCCCGGTGACCAGGGAAGGAAGAGGGAGGAGGAGGGAGCCCGGGCAGTGATGTGAATACCCGCGGCTGAGGCTGACAGGTATCCTGTTCCCACCCCCCCTCCAAAAGGTGCCAAATGTGGCACCGGTGGGGGGGGGGGTACAACAAGCGGAAGTTCCACTTTTGGGTGGAACTCCACTTTAAGCTTCTTCCTAAAAGGGAATCTGCTCTTGTGGCTCTAACTACTACTAATAAGATGAAGTCTACTGTTTGTTTCAAGCCCAGACGTCATAATAGCTTTCTCTGAAGAATAGCCAAGTCCTCAATTGTACATAGTTCTGGTTTTTAGAGTATCCCACCACTACCCTCAACTCTATCCATGTTCCTCAAAAATAAAAAACACAAAAACAACATTCCCTAGACTGGTTATTGAAGAAACGTTTGAATGAGCCTGTGTGTGTGTGGCTGCCTGAGGGTCAAAGCCTATGGGGAAGACCTGGAAAGTAATCCTGCAGCTCCTACGGGAGTGGCGCCACATGTATATTTAAAAGTTGAGCTCCAGAGAAACTCTCTGCTTCATATTGGTATTTCTTTTTAAGACGGTCATAAGTTTACAAGGGGGAAAGTTTATTTATTTATGTTAATTACATTGATGTATGTCTTGACAACCAATCATATTGCACCACATGTAATTCTATGGTGAAAGAGTCTAAAAGAAAGGAGACTGTGCCCTCTTTCTTCGAGCGAGTAATGAATTTGCTCCCAGCTGCAGCCGATATTAATAAAGCCTCCTGCTCTTTAGGGAATTCGCAGCCTGGTTATGTTGTTTTGTTATTTTTTACATCACTTGGAAGGTGAAGTACATGGAGTTTAGTTTCTTTTCAAGGTTAACCACTTAAAGACCACCCACCACATATATACCGTGGCAGGTCGGCTCTATTGCGCGAAAGAACGTACCTGTACGTTTCGTGCACTAGATACTGTGGGCGCGCACGCCTGCTGTACGACAGGGGAGCCAATCCGCGGGTCCGATGTCCACCAGCCGCCCGCAATCGCTCCACAGAGAGCCAGAACGGGGATCTAACTATGTAAACAAGGCAGATCCCCGTTCTGACAGGGAGTACACTGAAATCTTCTGTTCCTAGTAATCAGGAACAGCAATATCTGTGTTCTTCCTGTCAGTCCATCCTCCATACAGTTAGTAAACACTAGCAGGGAACACAGTTAACCCTTTGATCTCCCTTGATGTTAACCCCGTCCCTGCCAGTGTCATTTATACAGTGATCAGTGCATTTTTTTTAGCACCGATCACTGTATTGGTGTCACTGGTCCCCAAAAAGTGTCACTTAGGGTAAGATTTGTCTGCCACAATGTCACAGTCCCCGCCATTACCAGTAAAAACAATAAAAAAATAAAAATAAATCCCTAAATCTATCCTATAGTTTGTAGACACTTTTACGCAACTAATCAATATACGCTTATTGGGATTTTTTTTTTACCAAAAATATGTAGAAAAATACATATTGGCCTAAATTGATAAAGAAATATTTTTTTTTACATTTATTTTTGCATATGTATTACAGCAGAAAGTAAAAAATATTGTTATTTTTTTTTCAAAATTGTCGGTCTTTTTTTGTTTATAGTACAAAAAATAAAAACCGCCGAAGTGATCAAATACCAACAAAAGAAAGTTCTATTTGTGGGGAAAAAAAAGGACATCCATTCTATTTGGGTACAGCGTCGCATGCCTGCGCAATTGTCAGTTAAAATAATGCAGTGGCGTATCGCAAAAAATGTCCTGGTCATTAAGGGGGTAAATCCCACCAGGGTGAAAGTGGTTAAGCTGTGACTTTGTTGACTTGCTGGATAGGATAGTACATCCTCATGGATTTTGTTTGTTGGAGTTACTAGTCAACTCTGCTGGTCTACCTTCAGGGATCTCACATGGTCAGCGCATCTTCCAGGCCCAATAAGATGGCACAAGATGCTGAACCTGTAAAAGGACCAGGTGAATATGGAAGTACCAGCAAGGAGGCTTGGAAGGTGAAGTATAGGGAGTTTAGTTTTTTTTCAAGGTCAATTTTTGACTTTGTTAGCTTGCAAAGTTTCCTGGATAGGATAGTACATCCCCATGGGTCTTTCTTGCAGGAGGTACTGGTCAACTCTACTTTCAGGGATCTCACAAGGTCAGCGCATCTTCTAGGCCCATCAAGATGGTAGAAGATGCTGAACCTGTAAAAGGACTAGGCGAATATGGAAGCACCAATGAGGAACCTTGGAAGGTGAAGTGTAGTAGGCATGTGCAATTCGTTTCGTTACGAATTCGTTTTTTAACGAATTTCGACAAATTCGTTAATTCGGGAATATCCGAATTAACGAAAACCCGTTTAACGAATTTTTTCCGAATATTCGTAAATTCGATAAAATTGGACATTCGTAAATTCGGGCATTCGAACATTCGTACATTCGCAATTTACATTCGTACATTCGTATATTCGAACATTCGTACATTCGCAATTTACATTCGTACATTCGAACATTCGTACATTCGCAATTTACATTCGTACATTCGAACATTCGTACATTCGCAATTTACATTCGTACATTCGAACATTCGTACATTCGCAATTTACATTCGTACATTCGTACATTCGTACATTAGTAAATTAGTGAATTCGTAAATTTGTAAATTCAAAAATTCGGAAATCTGAAATAATAGTTAACTAATAATAACTTAACTATTAGTAATTACTAGTAACTTTGAATTTATAGGTATTGTAATTTCCTTTTAAATTTGGCTGTTAGTGAACGTAACACATACAAATTTATCCGAAGTTATGAATGATCCGAAAAAACGGAATGGAATGTAATGAATTAATAATAAATAACAATAATAATAATAACAATGTTTTATTATTATTTATTATTAATTTGTTCCGTTCCATTTGTTTAAATGCAGCCTTAATTTTGGATAATTCGTAACTTCGGATAAATTTGTATTTGTTACGTTCACTGACAGTCAAGTTTGAAAGTAAATTACAATACCTATAATTTAATAGTTAGTTACTATTTCAGATTTTTGAATTTTCGGGGTTTTTGGTTTTTCAAACTTCGAATTTACAAATTTCCGAATTTTCTAATTTACAAATGTACGATTTTACGAATGTACAAATGTACGAATGAACGAATGTACGAATGAACGAATGTTCGAATTACGAATGTTCGAATTACGAATGTTTGAATTACGAATGTTCAAATTACGAATATTCGAATTACGAATGTTCGAATGAACGCATTTACGAATTACGAATGTTCAAATTACGAATGTTCGAATGAACGCATTTACGAATTACGAATGAACGAATGAACGCATTTACGAATCGCAATCATAACGAATGACCCGAAAAACGAAAAAAATAATAAACTAATGAAACGAAAACGAAAATGAACGAATTTTTTTGGCTGTGCACATGTCTAAAGTGTAGGGAGTTTTCTTTATTTTCAACGTTAAATTGTGACTTTGTTGAATTGCAGGGTTTCCTGGATAGGGTAGTACACCCTCAATAATTTTTCTTGCTGGAGTCACTGGTCAACTCAACCTTCAGGGATCTCCCAAGGTCAGCACCTCTTGCAGGTATGAAAACCAGTAGGAACACCAAATACAAATTAACGTTTGCTTACTTCCTTGTACACGTTTTCCAGGATCTGCACAAAACTTCTGCCATGATTACAGAAGTCATTTCCATACAATAATGAGATCTCAGTCACGCCACTCCAATGCGCCCCACGCAGCTTATGAAGAAAATGACATTTGGGATTATAAAGCGGCACAAAGGGATGAAGTAGATGGTGTCGTTATATTGTCTCTGATAAATAGGTTCTTAGACTGATAGGATCACAAAAGCCTAAGAAATTCCTAGAACAGGAGAACCTGCGGTGGCGATACAGGCAAAACGGGATACGTGATTTCTCAGACTCTTATCGGTGACCCTTTCCAATTAGATTAACATTGAGAGTTTGATGTTGTCTCCGGATTTTAGTTTATTTATTTAATCTTTTTTTTTTTTTTTTTCTCCTGTTTTGTTTTCCGAAGGCCTTGGGGCCTCCCTGTGTATGCTGAAGATGGACATTTGTATTCCTTTCGAAAGATGAGATGTTTTTTCTAGACTGTCAAAGGAAATTTGTTGCACAGCAGGAGCCCCTGAAGGTACAGCAGTCAGCGGTGCGCTCCACAAGACAGCTCGAGAAGGGCACCTATCACTTTTTAATATTAAAAGGGTTCCGCTTCCCACTTGGAAAGAATTTGTCTAGGATGTAACAAACGCAAGCTGACAGAGAGGATGCTTAGAGCTGTCCCTTTCAAGGCATTTTTACAGCGAAGGAAGATTGAGCCGAGACCCATGAACAAGAGCATCCTGCTGCTTCAGAAAGAGACCTGGATTATTAGCTTGGCGTAGGTCAAAACAAAACGGATACAGAATGCTGGATGAAGAGGCTCGACATTATAGAGAGGGCTTCAAGCACCTAAAAGTACACTATGGATAAAAGTTTAGGTGGTATCATGTCATTAAAGCAGAACTCCATTGAAAAAAAAAAAAAGAAGATGAATAGACCAGTATAAGTCAAAATACAAAAAGCTGTCCAAGATACCGCCTCTCTTTTATAATAGTATTCCAATTAGTGATTTCGTGATAGAATGAAGGGATATGAGAACAGTCATAAAATTATCCTCATTTTTCTTGGTGCCTCTATCAAGCATAACCCAATTTTTTTTCCAGAGGGAGGAACACATAGCCTTTCAATGGTGGGCAGCCGGGGAAATAACTTACTTCTATCACCTTTATATTGAAGGTTCCCACCCCGGAAACACATTCCCAGGTCACCAGCTATTGAATGGGTATTAGCAGAGGCATAAATAGAACATTCAGGGCCCCTGTGCAAGAAACTATGAAAGGCCCCCCTGACCCTCAGCTGGGGCCCTTCCCTCTGACCCCAGTGGCGGGATGCCTTGGTCCAGTCCTAAGTGTACTTGTGGCCCTGGTAGTTCCACCACTGGTGTATATTTTTTTATTGTTATTTTATTTTTTCTTTACTTTTTTACCATTTTTTACATTTTTTTTTTATAGGAGCCTTGTTGGGGGGCTTTAGTGAAATATCAGAGATCTAAACAGACCTCGGATTCTTCACCTCTGAGAAAGAGAAAGGAGATTGAGGACACAGCCCTCAATCTCCATCTTTGCAGCCTCAGTTGCACAGAATGAATGGACAGTAATAGGTCTGTACAGAGCTTTCTGTTCATTTACAAACATATTCCATTCATATGCTTCTGTTATGAATGGAAACAGTAGTAATGAGTATCGATCCCTGACTCTGTCCATTCAATAAAGGAAGGGGCCAGTAAATGACATTTAATGGCCCCCATCCCCACTCACCAACCTGACACATCCCCTGCAGCATCCAGCGGGAGAGGGGAGGGGGGGGGGGACCATGGGAGCAGACAGGGGCCTGGGAGAAGCAGAAAGAAGGAGAATGGATAATCGATTCTCTCATTTTTCCCCCTTCAGCTGCTAAATACCTGTGGGATTGAGAGAAGGAGAATCAGACTTTCAGTGACTGCAGCACAAAAATTGAGGTGATCGATTCCTCTATATGCTGCCCCCTGCTGCCCCTCCTGTACAGGGGAGTTGCACCGACCCCCTAGAGCATGGGGCCAGGTCGCAATTGTAGTTATGTCACTGGGTATTACTAAAGACCCAGCTGATAATTTGACCATCACAACCTTCAGGGCCCTTTGCTAGAAAAGCTGAGAAAACAAACCACATATTATTGGAATTGGAAATAATTTATGGTCATCCCAGTTTCAAAAAAGGACAACTCCATTAGGACAACCGACCATCAAAATATATTTACTAGATGGCTTCTGATGGGGTTGTGGCATTGTGACCATAACACAAATCTGCCTGGATCCTAAAGAATTTCAAAAGAATGTCCACATATGCTTATCCACTACAAGAAAGCTTTTGATTGTGTCAGTTGAGACAAGCTATGGAGAACCCTACAAAAGCTAGAGCTTGGGGTGCCAACACATCCAGTTAAGATGGTACAGTTGCTGTACACAAACCAAGAAGCCGCTGTGAAAACACCATTATGGGGACACTGATTGGTTCAAGATAGAGAGGAAAATGCAGCAAGTTTGCATTCTTTGTTCTTCAACCTATATGCTTATCATGAGGAGGCTGGAGCTTGATGAATCAAAACTGGAGCAATTATTGGTAGGAAAATCACAAATCTTCGCTGATGACACTACTCTCCTCTCAGACATCAAAGAAGGCCTGAAACATCTGATCAAAGGGATCATACAAGAAAGTGAGAAGTTTAGACTCTTCTTGAACATCAAAAAGACCAAGATCATGACCACTGCAAGGAATGGATATGTCAAAATAGCAGTTGGTGGTCAGGAGATCGAATGCGTGCAGGATTTCACTTCCCCGAAATCGAAGATTGATTGAAGTGATGAATGTAGTCCTGAAATAAAGTGTCATATCACACTGGGTCGCATATTGATTATGAGCATGAACAGAATATGGAAAAGCAAGAATGTTAGCCTGGCAACCAAAAGCAGACCAGCCTGTGCTATTGTGTTCCCCATAGCTACCTATGGTTTTTGAAAGTTGAGGCCAAAATAAAAAGTTACCAGATGGAGAATCGATGCGTTTGAGCTATGGTGCTGGAGATGGAGAAGGCTGCTGTGCATTCCATCAACAGCAAATCGAATGGAAAGAAAGCACATAATACCAGATGTTTCACTGGAACGGAAAATTACAAAACTAAGGCTCTGAGCGATAAAATTCAATGGAGAAGGCAACTATGCTTGGATTGGTTACGGAAAAAGAAAGGCAGACCGAAGAAGATCATAAAAATTGACACGTCGGAACATGAAACAATTGAAGAAGCAGTACAAGATAGGAAAATCTAGAGAGAGCTGGCTCATAGAATCACAGAGAGTCAAACACAACTGAACATTTATCATCGTCATAATCATGATCCTGCTTTATCTGTATTTATTGTCAAATCTTGAATAAAAATGTTTGCAAAAAATACAAAAAGGCAGCTTTTGCTTTAAACGCACACACTTTTAAAGCTGTAGTTTATGTTTTTTTTTGCATAGTTACACGGTCCCGCTTGGGCCCATGTAAGTATGCACATCTCATACCAAACCATTTCCTTAAAAAAAGGCGCTACAGTAGCAGCACTTCTGGGTTCTGTGCCAAGTAGCTGAAATTCTTCAATTCTGTTAAATCTTTAAACTGTGGAGGGACATAGTTTGAAGACCGATGGCGTAGAGGGTTCTTTACTGTCAGAGCAGTGAGGATTTGGACTTCCCTTCTACAAGCAGTGGTATCCACAGGGAGTGTCTCTAGTTTCAAAAACATTTAGATAGGCATCTTAACGTTAGCAACAAACATGTGATTTAATATTGACATAAACACACATACACACCCACGTAGAACTGGATGGACGGGTGTCTTTATTCAACCTTACCAACTATGTAACAATGGAACCAGACATAATAAGCAGCGGAGGAGACCACTTTTTAAAACTCATAGTTTGACTCTAAAGTGTGCCTGTCATATAGGCTGACCGTAGACAGGTAGACATGCCGATGTCAACAACCCACTGTCTTGCTAATTTGAAGAGTTCTGGGACCAGGAACCATCACCCTTATAGCCAACAGGTCAATGTGAAGAATAAAATTATACATATATCACTTTTTACCCCAAAGACTATTCCAGCACCCTACCTGACCTTAATTAAACCCACCACTTGAAATTTTTAGGCCATGAATAGCACCTAAGCGATTATAAAGGAAGCACCACTAAAGTGGCCAAGGGGTAATCTTGAAGAAATTCTGCCCTACTCTTAGCTTGACCATTTATCCACAAATCTAGGCCCGGCACCAAACCCCAAAGCAGTCCTTGTCACCATGACCTGCAATAGGGATTATTGACCAGTGGGTCTGTTTGGTGAATCAACCGGCCTTTTCTTATTTCACACAGCTAATACACTGAAGATATTTCCCACATGAGATGGAGCCTTACTGTCAGAGAATGCATTTCTGCTTAGTTTCCTTCTCCGAACATATTTCTCATCTCCGCTTTGTTAAGACTCGACATGACACACGCACTGTTTTCTTTGTAGCCTCCTGAAATTGCTAGAACATAATCACTTTAAATTAGTGCCTCTCTTTGAGACACCCCTCATATAATGCCTCTGTAAAAATCTAGAAAGACAGCGCAATAATCATCCGACCACACAAAACAAAGAGCTAGCAAACAAACTGAAGAACTCTGACCTGGTTTTATCAGAAAGAATGCTGTAAATCAGAAATCTTACAATGATGCAAAGCCAGACTCTGAATGTCCCGCTGATAGGAAGCTTAATGCAAGTCTATGGGCTGGCGAGTGTAAAAATACATGTGTCCGTTTACATTTGCCTACCTCTGAGTCCATCCTAGACCAGAAAAAAAAAATAGAAAAGGACTTAGTCCTTTTCCATTTTTCAGGAGCTAAACATAAGGAATTGAAGGTAGGAAGGGTGTTAATAAAGACCAAAAAAATGCCAAAAAATCTCCAGCCTTCCTGACCCCCTCCAACCCCCTGGGAACATATTCCCAGGTCACCAGCTTGTGAAAGGGAATTTCTTAAGACCCCACTCATTACTTGAATACCCCAACCATCAAAGCCTTTTGCTAGAAAAGCTGGGAAAACCAACACGTGACCACAGAACTAAGAGTGATCTCCATTCATCCCAATTCCAGAAAGGATGACTCCAAAGACTGCCACAATTTTTGAACAGTTTCCCTTATTCCTCATGTTAGTAAGATGCTCCTTAAGATCCTACAACTTCTGGAATCCACCATTAAAAAACAAATTACTCTGTAGTTTCAATCGTGATCATGTAGCTTTTGTAGGGTTCTCCACAGCTGGTCTCATTTGACACAAATAAAAGAAGGGAAGACCCCCAATGCCAACATCCAATAGATATAGAAAAGGGTTGAAGGACTAATTTTAACTCTCTCTCAAAAAAAAAAACAAAAACAAAAAAAAAACTTAATTTGTGGGCATAACATGAGGCAGTAAATATAAAAAAATGTATCTTTATTTCAAAAATATTAAAAATTAATATAAATATGACAAACAACAAAACCCTTTACGAGACAAGGTCAACAGATACCCAGTATAACAGACAATGGAGGCATGGATCCTTTCAATGAGTTGGTGAAAAGTTCATAATTATGCAGACAAAGGTATATGTATATATCAGAGGGTTAGGTTCATGGACTCCTCCATGCTTGCTTGTCAACGTGTTTCGCATTTAATTGCT
Organism: Aquarana catesbeiana; assembly: GCF_042186555.1. Classification (NCBI taxonomy): domain Eukaryota; kingdom Metazoa; phylum Chordata; class Amphibia; order Anura; family Ranidae; genus Aquarana; species Aquarana catesbeiana. The sequence continues at coordinate 272,982,514 of NC_133334.1, forward strand.
TCCTCAGGACATAATGGGTAGGTGCTGATTGGACTTGAAATACAGGTACTGGGTGACACTACAAAAGGCAAATGAAGAACCAAATCAATCCTTCCAAAGGTTTACATTCCAAATATTGAAGGCAATTCAACTCTCATATAGGACACCTGGATCAGGGGGAGGGGATCCACCCTCCAGGGTGACCAAAGAAACTGGCAACTCTATCAAGAGTGGAGTGGTATGGATCAGCTGAAGCTCAGTGCGGGGGGTAGAGGAATCGAGCACAAGAGTTCAAATATACAGTAGTATTTAAGAGTAGTATCTACACCCCTCAAAGTTGGAGCTGTCCCTTTCACACACTCTCGAATAGGACTTGACAATCATCAAATAGGAGTAAAGAGGCCTTCCATTAGTACATCAGTTATCCCTCACTTGGGTGCTCACTAGTGGAGCAAAACCCAAGATCCCGATAGGGTAGGGGCGCCTCACCTTCAAAGTCTTGCTAGCACGGGTGTCCCCGCCGGCTTTGACACACATAAAAGCTTTCTTGTAGCTGATAATCATATGTGGACATTCTTTTGAAATGTGTGACATTTCCTTAGAATCCAGTGCAGGTTTGCGTCATGGTAACAGGTGCCACAACCATGATGGAATCTAATAATTCCTTTTTGATGGTCGGTGGGCGATGTTGTTGCTTCATCTTCTGGAAAATTTTTCTAGCATGAGGGAATTGTTTGAAAGTTGCAGAAGTCCTTGGAGTTGTCCTTTTTGGGAATTGGGATGAACACAGATCATTCCCAGTTCTGTGGCCACCCACGTGCTTGTTTTCCCAGGTTTTCTAGCAAAAGGCTATGTTGGTTGTCGTGCTCAAGTAACGAGTTGGGTCTTTAGTAATACCCTTCCAGACCGCCAATCCATCATGTTTAGGTCCTGAAAAACAGAAAAGGACACAGTAAGGACGCAGTCCTTTTCCAATTTTTTCTGGTCTCGGAGGTAGCCTGATACAAACAGACATAAGTCCATTTTCACCTGGCCACCAATAGATCCAACATGGAGCAGCAAGGGTCCCTTGCCAAAATGTGGACAAAACCTGAAAAGGCATGGATGACACAAAAGTGACATCCATCCTATTCTACGCCTACCACTCTGTTCATGGATCCTAAGCCATGCTCCCTCGCCACCTCACCAATGCAGGAGTCCACCCTTGATAAGCTCCAGTGTCAGAGTTCACCCAGATAAATGACGTCACTGCCCCTTCCTATAGTCTTGAGGCCTAGAGATGGACTGCTTAGGTATTAGCACTGTCGTGTGGGGAAGATCAAATGGAAGCAAAGGCCTACTAGAGCAGGGGATTCCAAACTTTCTAAACAAAGGGTCAGTTTAACGTTCTTCAGACTTTAGGAGGGTCAGACTGTGGTCAGCGGGTGTAGAAAAGGTCCGGATGTCAGTGGGAAAAAAAGAATGCTCCATTGTTTGTTGGAAAAGTGGCAGCACAAAATAAAGAGGCATGGAAAAGGTACCTTCATCCTAACAAATATATATTGAGAAAATTGAGTTGAGCCTATAATGGACTTTCATGGTACCGTACAAAAGCTTGGGATACACAATGTAGGTGTAAAAAGTAAAAGTTTATTACAACAGCATATTAAAACATACATATCATTAAAAAAGGGGGGGTATGTGGCTCTATAGATTCACAGATGAGGTGACACTGGAGAAGTTGTCATTACCAAGTAACCATATACCATCTGTGCATTACATGCTCGACATGTTTCGCAGAAAAATCATCGCTTCTTCAGGAACTTTCGATATACAAGATATTTAAAGCAAAATCAGTATCATACTACAAATAAAAGAGAGAGAATATTAATCATAAACATCAATAGACATTGAAATCATAGAATATAGTAAAAACAAACTGTGTGGTGATATCCCTCATACGCTGCCTTACCCAAGACCTAATCGTGTGCATAAGTCCAAAAGAAAGTGGCTGGGAGGTGTTCGCGCAGGCACTCCTCCTGCAGGTGGTGGGCGTTGTTTGTGTTTGTACAATTAGCCACCTCACATGGCGTTAGGGGTGTAGCCCGCGGTGTCTGGGGGGTGGATATAGGTGGGAGGACAGACATGGGGGTTTCCTCTTTTCACTTTGCCACTTCATTCCACACATAGGAGGACATACTTAATGGTAAGCAACACATATCCCTTTTGTTCGGGATATTCTCATGACCATGTTCACATCCTGTACTCAGGCAAGGCTTGCCTTAGTCTCCTCATTGGCACTTCCTTTTGGTTGTTTTTGTGGCATTTTTCTTGCTACATTCAAGCATTTTTTTGCAACTCACAGCACTTCTCATTCACTATGTCCACAACATTGTAGGATTGCTCTGCACAATATGTTGGTTCAAACATCATTATCTCACAGTCCGCCATTACAGGATCCATGAAAATACCTAGTTACATTTACATTGCAGTTGTGTATGCTCTGCAAAATATGTAGATTTGCTCAATACTATTATACAGTTTGTTTTGGCAGGACTTGTGACAGCATTTAAATACACATACATTTATACTAAAGTTGTTTATTTTTTATTTTACATTACTGTTTTATAGCCTGCCACAATAGGATTCATGAGAATACTCAGATATACATATTTATACTCACATTGCGGTGGTTTATCCTGAATGCTGAGATACATCAGTGGACACAACTGTCACTATTGAGTCATGTCTGTCCCTTGCATGTTCCCCCCGGCGGTTTGCTGTCGGCTCCATCCCTTCAGCTCCTGGGCTGAATGCATCCCGTGGCTGCCTCCTGGGGATCACCATTTGGAACCTCGGCTTCGCGGTTTTGTAAGTATGGGGCTCCACTTGGGCCTCTATTTGCAAAAAAGATATTTTATGTGATACGTACTTTCAATGCATACTTTGTTTTTCTAGAGATACTGCACCTAATGATCTCTTCCTGAAGAAGCAAGCAGTGACTCGCGAAACGCGTCGAGTTATAGATGGTAGTACAACTCTAACATTGTATGCAATAACATGTGCATGTTTTCAAGTAATTTGTCATCATGCTAACAGCTTGGCTTTTATGTCTATGCATTTATTTAGGTTTTAATAAACCATGTTACATGTTTTACTCTACTTTCTTGGCCCCCCATACTTGCCTCATTCAAAGTCCCATGTGCTATTTCCCTTTCATTGGGAGGAATTGTGCCTCATTGTTGGTGTCAGTGAGAGGAATTGTGCCCAGTCGTTGCTGTAACCGAGAGGAGTTGTACCCCATCCTTAATGTAATTGGGCCCCATTGTTGGTGTCTGTGGGATGAAATAGTGCCCCAAGGGCTGGGTAAAGCAAGCACTGTCATAGAGCAACAGAGTGAGGGCTCTGATGAAGCGAGAAGGTTAGGAATAAGCAGGGATCTAATATAACTTGTTGGGGAGCGGACTATCAGTAGACATGGACACTTTGCCCCGAATAGGCAAAGTGATGGTGTCTCCAAGTACCAGAACCCTACACCTGTCTGTAAGAATTGGCCCTATTACCCACAGCATCAAAATTCTTTTTTTTTTTTTTTTTTTTATTGCACCAAGGCTAATTAGAGCAAGACTGCATTTGGTTGCTACGGGTAGCACAGGCAGTTCAGATGTTCTGATTGGTGATACCTACTGCCTGGAGTGGATTGCCTCCGCCCCAGAAGCAGACGCAGTTGGACTTTGATCATGACAAAGTACATGAATTATATTACTGCATTTTCTAGCAGGGAATCAGAGATAAGTTTCAGCTCCCCACGGCAATTAAGGTAATGTGCAAAATGCACACGGGGGTCTTGTTTATAGAATCAGCCATTATGTTCAATGTTTCAATTAACAGCCAGAGGTTGTTGATTAATTCCCTTTGTTCTCCAGCACAAAATGCAGATTTGTAAAGACAAAACATTTTTCTAAATGGAATTTTCCGACTTGCTGGCATTAACCTCAGAATGTGTAATGTGCAAATCGTATGAGAGCTCTTTATACTGCAAATTCACATGAAAGCACTTTGGATTGTAAAGTAATTAGTTTACAAAGGTTTTCCAGCCCAATCTCGGGGCTTGCAACAAAAGCATAATTAAAGATTAATTTTTAAATTGCAATGCAGGTTTTTGAAAATATTTTTCTAAAGAGGTTCTATGGTAAAGAGCTAAACTCTTTCCCCTCGCTCCTAGAAGAGTAATGCTGAGCAATATACAGCCCTCAGTTCATTAACAGGGGAGCTGAGGGCTTCAAGAAGGGTGAGCCCTTACCTGAAATCAGTGGTCTGGGACAGAATGGATGTTAACTAGTTAAAAAAAACTCGAGAAGCCCTTTCTTACCATGCCTCTGTGTGGGGGCGGCCATCTTGGTGGAGGCGGGTCTTTGCTTCCACATGTCAGAGCCTCCAGCAAGGAGAGCAGTGAGCATCACAAAAACCCATTGCAAATCCCCTGAGACTAGCAGTCACAGGCAGCATTCTATTAGATCTCACATTGCAGATACAAAGCTATGAGGGTTAAAGATCAGGAGTGCCTATGCTTGGGTTTGGTCCGAACCCAGAACGCAGCTGTCCGTGCTGGGCCAATGAGCTGTGGGCAGGGGATTCCACCACCTTACACCTGCATGTACACAAAGGAATGAGTATGCTCATGGTATTATTAAACTCATACGGCCACATGTCCATAATAGGTTAACATGGCCATAGTTGGTCAATTATTTTTTTACAATAAAGTAAACAGCAGAGGGCGCCAACTAAATGCTGTATATAGGGAAAGACTTGATTAAAATTCACAAGTGGCAACTCAAAAGATGCATAAGGATAAGGAGAATGTAATCCACGTGCAAGGGACCCCCCCCCGGAAGCTGCCGCAAATGGGGGGTGCCGAAGCTGGGCACTGATGAGGTGGCACTGTTAAGGAAGCACTGATGAGTCGGCACTGATAGGTGACACTGATGATGAGGCACTGGTGGTGCTTAGCAGCAGTGGCTCTCTGTGTATGAGACCGATGTCCCGTTTACACAAGCCGGTAATCGACTTATTTTTTTCTCCTCATGATTTCAGTGTGAGGGAAAAAAAGCCAATCGCCGGCTTGTGTTTACATCATGTGATCAGCTGTCATTGACTGACAGCTGATCACGTGGTAAAAGGGCAGGGATCGCCCCTTACTTCGATCTGTGATCAGCCGAGTCTCATCCCAGAGCACGCCGCCCTCACCCCGCAGGGGACACGCAGGCGGTGCATTCACGGGAGGACATACATGGACGTCCTCCCGGCAAATTATGCATGCGCTGTAGCCGTTTTTCGGTTATAGCGTGGCCGGGAAGAGGTTGAAATGCCAGGACAGTACAAATACCCCCCAAATGGAAAATTTGGAAAGTAGACAATGCAAGGTATTTAGTAAGAGGCATGGCAAGTTTTTTGAAGATGTAATTTTTTTGTCAGAATTTTTTTTGTAAAATTAAGAAATTAAATACCTTTTTTTTTTGCAGATTTTTTTTTCTGTACTACTCTATGTGGGGGGGTTATCAGGTTTTTTATTATTTTTTACACTGCAATTAAAGTGGAGTTCCACCCAAACGTGGAACTTCCACTTATCGGATTCCTCCCCCCCTCCGGTGTCACAATTGGCACCTTTCAGGGGGGAGGGGGGTGCAGATACCTGTATATTACAGGTATCTGTACCCACTTCTGGCATAGATAGCTGCAGAATCTGCGGTTATTTACGCCACTTCCTGTACCCCCCCCTCCCCCGCTGTCTGCTGGGAAACACATGGGTCCCAGAGACAGCAGGGACCATCCGTATTGCGCTGCGCGACTCGCGCATGCGCAGTAGGGAACTGGGAAGTGAAGCCGCAAGCCTTCACTTCCTGATTCCCTTACCGAAGATGGAGACGGCAGCACCCGAGGACGGAGAGATGGTTCGGCCTCGGGTGCCGACATCGCGGGCGCCCTGGACAGGTAAGTGTCCATGTTTTAAAAGTCAGCAGCTGCAGTATTTGTAGCTGCTGACTTTAAAAAAAAAAATGTCGGCGGAGTTCCGCTTTAATGAACACTGTAATAGCAGTCCTTTAAACTGTCATGAAATGGGTTTCCATTCATGACAGCTTGCTTTCTGTTGACATGCTGCGATTGTCTACAGCTAATCACATGGTACACGGTGCTGTTATTGGCTCAGTTACCATGTGATAGCTGTGGAGCAATCACAGCATCACTACAGAAAGCACATGAAATTCATAACAGTCGTGTGTACATTGTGATCACGTGACATCAATGAAGGAGAAAAATAACCGGTTTGCAACATTTTATAACAAAACTAGGAAAATAGGTTGTTTTTTTTTCTGAACGTTCCGTTTTTGTTTGTTTAGCAAAAAAGTGATTAAATACAACCAAAAGAATGCTCCATTTGTGTGAAAAAAAAAATTATAAAAAATTCAGATGGATACAGAGTTGCATGGCAACGCAATTGTCATTGAAGAGTGACAGCGCTGAAAACTGGCCTGGGCAGGAAGGGGGTTTAAGTGCCCGGTAAGCAAGTGGTTAAGAACCTCAAGAAATAAGATAGGCCATCAGTACTCAATTTTCAAATATATACACACCATAGTTTATAGACGCTATAACTTTCACAAAAACCAATTAATATACACTTATTAAATTTACGAATACATTTTATTTTATTGGATATGTTTTATAACAAAAAGTAGAAAAATTATATATACACTTTTTATATCGCAAAAAAAAAAAAACCCTAAAAAATTCAGCCAAAAGAAGGTTCTATTTGTGTGAATAAAAATAATATAATTTAATAATATAATATAATAATATAATTTTCATTTGGATACAGTGTTGCATGACAGTGCAATTGCCAGCTAAAGTAGAGCAATGCTGAATAGCAAAAAATGCCCTGGTCATGAAGGGGGTAAAACCTTCTGGAGGTCAAGTAGTTAGTATAATTCAGGGCAATTGTTTTTAAATTAAAAAAAAAAAGATAAGACTGTTGACTGAAAAAAAATGTAAAAAAATTCTTGGTTCAACTTGCACTTGCAAAACGGTAAAAATAAAAAAAAATAATAACATAACCAAAATTGTGAAAAGCTTGAAATGTTTCTATTCTCCAATCTACGTACAGAAGGAATCCATTGGTGGCCTCTTGCAGAGACCTTCCAGCAAGTTGACAATTTGAAGTGCCCTGCTGTGGGCCTCTCGGGAGTCTCGGCTCCTTGCCTGACTGCAGAAAGCGATGCCTGAATAGAATAGAATTCTTGCAAAAAGCCAATAAACGGGCACATTTAAGTTCAGCTTTGATAAGCCGAGAAACAAAAACAGAAAGAAAATGAGATGCTAAAGATCAGACCATAAATCCTGGGCTGGTTTGCCCAGCTCAGCAGTCCTGGGCCTCTCAGATACATCAATGTCTAATTTGCCGACCATGAACAGCGTTCAAGGTTTGATCGGCAATCTCATTTAATAGGATCCTACTATAGGCTTGTGCTCCATATTCCAATTTACTAGTGAATTGAGGCTAAAAGGTCAGCTTTAGTTACCGTGCCGGGAGTCCATCCAGCCAGCCGTGCAAGACTGAGAAGAGTAAAGGTGGCTTTAAGGACCGCGTGATATAACCAGCTTCACAGAGGCCGGGAAACAAAACCTTACGTAGAAAAACAACTGTAACATGCACATAAGGTGGAGCGGGAGGTGCAGGTGGCCTTGTTACAGGTCTATCTGAATTGTTAATGTGGCACTTGCCACTCACACCAGTTTCCTACAGGAAGCTTTGCTAAAGCGGTATTAAAGCCAAAACCAAAAATGTCATATATTGCAGCTTGCACATTGGATGTGGGGGCTGCATTCGATTCCTTTAGGCTTCTCTTCTCTATTTTCACCGGGTGATCTGGCCAGTAACACATCTCCTGACATATAACATGTACTATAGCTTAGTGAACTGAGCTTAGGTTATCTTGATCTACTCTCACCGGGCACTTTATTTTGTACACCTTACTTGGACCAGGGAATGGTCAGGGGGGGAAAGTGGGGTCCCCCAGGGTTCTGTCCTGGGACCAATCCTATTTAATGTATTTAATAAACGACCTGGAGGATGGGGTGAACAGCTCAATCTCTGTATTTGCGGATGATACTAAGTTGAGCAGGGCAATAACTTCTGCGCAGGACGTGGAAACCTTGAGAAAACAAATAGTGTAGCGCTAAATATTGACGTGGCACATAGGCCAAAATAGAGGTAGTGAACCCAAATAACCAGGGCTTTTTTTCTCAAACAATAGGTGCTGGAACTTAACCACAGCCCCACAAAACCCCTCCTCCTACACATACCCTCCAAATCACACCAAATAGTAGGTGTATGCAGTCAAATTTCACGAAAATAGTAGGAGGGTCTTAAAGGGGCATTAAATACCAGGATTGCATTACATATAGTGTGCAGACCTGTCACTTGTAAACACAGAAACCAGACTTGATTACAAGTGATTGTGGTGAGCGGGCACTAAAGGGTCTAAACCAGAGGTGGTGGAACTGAGTTCCACCAAGTTCCCCCTGAAAAAAAGCCCTGCAAATAACACTCAAAATTAAATGAAGCAGAAAAATCATATAAGTGTTAAGAAAAAAAAAAGATGTGCAATGGATATACAGAAAAGAAGCAAAAACTAGCAATGTTCAACACAGTTCATAAACTTCATATAAAATGAATAAAGTTTTCTTGTGACAGGCTTCGTTATAGGTATCTCCTCAGTGAACCTGGATGTGTACTTGAAGTGAAGGGAACCACCACCACCATATAAAAGGGAGGCTTACCGAAACGTTTGAACACACAAGAACATATGTTCTGTGTGTCAAACAAGCTTGTGTTGTAAAAACAACCAACAGAGATGGACACTGGAACCGTCAGTTGCCTGGACTAAACACTCCCGACTCTCATCAAGATGAAGATGTCTGTAGGGGTTTGTCTCATAGAGGACGGTGCTCAGATATCTCTAAACTCCGACCAGTTTAGTACAGAGCGGATCTACAGGATGATCATCCACTTCTCTGCAGGATGTGGAAACCTTGTAAGAAGATCTGAAAAAATTAATGGGGTGGGCAACTACATGGCAAATGAGGTTTATTGTGGAAAAATGTAAAATAATTCATTTTGGTGGCAAAAATATGAATGCAATCTATAGACTGGGGGGGGGGGGGGAACCTCTGGAGGAATCTAGGATGGAAAAGGACCTGGGGGTCCTAGTAGATGATAGGCTCAGCAATGGCATGCAATGCCAAGCTGCTGCTAACAAAGCAAACAGAATATTGGCATGCATTAAAAAGGGGATTAACTCCAGAGATAAAACGATAATTCTCCCGCTCTACAAGACTCTGGTCCAGCTGCACCTAGAGTATGCTGTCCAGTTCTGGGCACCAGTCCTCAGGAAGGATGTACTGGAAATGGAGCGAGTACAGAGAAGGGCAACAAAACTAATAAAGGGTCCGGAGGATATTAGTTACGAAGAAAGGTTGCAAGCACTGAAATTATTCTCTCTGTAGAAGAGACGCTTGAGAGGGGATATTATTTCATTTTAAAAATAAAGTACTGGTGACCCTTAAATAGGGATAAAACTTTTCTGCGGAAGGGAGTTTAATAGAACATGTGGACACTCATTAAAATTAGAAGAAAAGAGGGGTTAACCTTAAACTGCGTAGAGGGTTCTTTACTGTAAGAGCGGCAAGGATGTGGAACATTGTGACATACATTTTGTTTGGGTGCACGACCGCGCAATTGTCAGTTAAAGCGACGCAGTGCCATATCGAAAAAATGGCCTGGTCATTAAGGGAACAAATTCTTCTGGGGCTTAAGTGGTTAAATATCGCATGCCGGGACAGTTACTTATTTAGCGCATACATTTTTTTCCTTTTGAAAATTGACTTTCACTCTTGTTTTACTCTTGATTTACAGTGCATTTCTGCTTTATGTGCTAAATACCGCATAAAGCAATAGTGAATTGACATTTTCAGGATCGCATGTGATATTTGGGAAAACACCTAAGTACCGCATATGATCTGGTTCTGTGAATGGAGCCCATTGTGAGAAGAAATATTCTTTTCCAAATGCTACAAGGATGCCAAACACATCCTTCATGCCACAGGTGCTCTAAAGACATTAAAAATACTTTATGGCATGAAATAAGGACCAGAATGAAAGTGGGAGGAGCTTTTCCCTCCAGAGTTCTCATTCCAGAAACACTCTTTCTGCTGCTTCTAGATCATCACAAAGTGTTTCTTCACCAGTAGCATCTTCAAGTAAGGCAGTGTTACAAACCACGGCCTCCCAAAAATACACACACTACAGTCCTTGTTATTCCATTTGTAATAAAAATAACATTTTAAAAGCAAGTTTAGTTTATTGACTGAATAATCTGTACTTTTATTTCAAGCATAGTACTTTAAATACATACAGTACCTTGAAAAAGTATTCATACCTCTTGAAATTTTCCACATTTTGTCATGTTGATTATGATAAATGGTTTTCAAATTTTTTTACAAATAAATATGTGAAAAGTGTGGGATACATTTGTATGGCGCCTCCCCGAGTCAATACTTTATAGAACCCCCTTTCTCTGCAATTACAGCTGCAAGTCTTTTTGGGATGTCTCTACCAGCTTTACACATCTAGAGAGTGATATTTTTGCCCATTCTTCTTTGTAGAATATCTCAAGCTCTGTGAGATTGGATGGAGAGCGTCTGAACAGTAATTTTCAAGTCTTGCCACAGATTCTCAATTTGATTTAGGTCTGGACTTGGACCGGGCCATTCTAACACATGAATGTGCTTTGATCTAAACCATTCCATTGTAGCTCTGGCTGTATGTTTCGGGTCGTTGTCCTGCTGCAAGGTGAACCTCCGCCCCAGTCTCAAGTCTTTTGCAGACTCTAACAGGTTTTCTTCTAAGATTGCCCTGTGTTTGGCACCATCCATCTTTCCATCAACTCTGACCAGCTTCCCTGTCCCTGCTGAAGAAAAGCATCCCCACAACATGATGCTGCCACCACCATGTTTCACGGTGGGGATGGTGTGTTCAGGGTGATGTGCAGTGTTAGTTTTCCGCCACACATAGCGTTTTGCATTTAGGCCAAAAAGTTTAATTTTGGTCTCATCTGACCAGAGCACCTTCTTCCACATGTTTGCCGTGTCCCCCCCACAGCTTCTCACAAACTGCAAACGGGACTTCAATGTCTTTCTTCTTGTCACTCTTTCATAAAGGGCAGATTTGTGGAGAGCACGACTAATAGTTGTCCTGTGGACAGATTCTCCCACCTGAGATGTGGATCTCTGCAGCTCCTCCAGAGTTACCATGGACCTCTTGGCTCTTCTCTGATGAATGCTCTCCTTGCCCGGCCGGTCAGTTTAGGTGGACAGCCATGTCTTGGTAGGTTTGCAGTTGTGCCATACTCTTTCCATGTTCAGATGATGGATTGAACAGAGCTCCGTGAGATGTTCAAAGCTTGGCATATTTTTTTTTAACCTAACTCTGCTTTAAACTGCTCCACAACTTTATCCCTGACCTGTCTGGTGTTTTCCTTGGCCTTCCCGATGCTGTTTGTTCACTAAGGTTCTCTAACAAACCTCTGAGGGCTTCACAGAACAGCTGTATTTATACGGAGATTAAATTACACACAGGTGGACTCTATTTACTAATTAGGTGACTTCTGAAGGCAATTGGTTCCACTAGATTTTAGTTGGGGGTATCAGAGTAAAAAGGGGCTTGAATACAAATGCACGCCACACTTTTTACATATTTATTGGTAAAAAATGTTGAAAACCATTTATCATTTTCCTTCCACTTCACAATTATTTGCCACTTTGTGTTGGTCTATCACATAAAATCCCAATAAAATACATTTACATTTTTGGTTGTAAAATGACAAAATTTTGTAAAAATTTTTGAAAATTTCAAGGGGTATGAATACTTTTTCAAGGCACTGTATATCCTTTATGGTTATTGAGAAATACAGTATATTTAAAAAGGAATGTTGTTGTGCCTGAAGTGCAGCTTTAATACTGTTCAGAATGTGTTAGGAACATTTTAGGTGTATTGCTACAACAGATGGGGGAACTCACTTACTGCCTCGTCTGATGTGACGGCATTTGTCCTTCGTGTTAAATAATGAACTGGAGTTGATCTTATTATAATGGGCATATCACAACACGCAACAACATATTCCAGCTTCACAGGATAATGGGGATGTCATTTTTCATGTACGTTCATAGTAGCTACACTGATTTGGCTCATGCAGGTTAATTAATGATGCGAAATGCTGAGATTCAGTGACACCAACCGGTGCCAGATGTCAGAGGTCCGCTGCGATGTCGCTGGAATATTACCTGCAGAGATCCGTCAGTTATCCATCATTCCTGGTAACGGTTTCCTCCACTCCTTGCTCCGGAGAAAGAAGGAGCTCCATTTTTTTTATCACTTTTAAAAAGTTATTGTAACATAAAAGTGCTGCACTATTCCGCCAATAAACATATATACCATAAATGATTAATACAATAGAAATAAACACCAAAAAGTCTGTGCTGATCCAGTGACAAATGTGTCCCTCATATAAGACGACTCTCGTAGCTTTCATAATCCAATAGTGCAGCCTAATCTCCTATGGCTTTCATCAATGTAGCACCTCCTCCTCCAAATTCACTCTGAGGCTTACCAGAAGGTATGTCGCCCTCATATTAGAGATCGGCTGTATCCTACACAAAAACAACTCCTCCCAGAATTTACAGTATTCAAACGTGCATGCTTGGTGATATCACAGCTGCCAGCTCTGACCAACGTGTTTCGTCAGATAGGCCCCTCATGACGTCATATTTGACAAAACACGCAATGCCTTTGAGGTCTGTTGTGGGCGCCAGATTTGGCATGGCACATTTTTTAAAATGACATTACTATAAATAATAATATAATAGATGAGCATCTTAATGAGACACAATGTACAGGGATAGGGACGATTGTAGACACGCACCCACACTCACTCAGGTTGAACTGGATGGACTGGTGTCTTTATTCAACCTTGCTGACTATGTAACTATGTAACATGCACTACTTTCTCTGCATTTCAGTGCAATTTGCAGCCCATTCAAAGGAATGGGCTACAAAATCACACTGCAGAGGAATGCAAGGACATTGCACAGGAACGTAGTGTGCCGGCCCAGAATCAGGTAAATATGCTACAGGTGCAGCAAAACAAAAAAGAAGGACTGCAAAGTAGGCCCCTTTCACACCGATGGACCGATCGGGTCTGCCTGTCAGTTTTTCAGACGGACCAGATCGGACCCTCCATAGACCTCTATGGATCGGATGACAGTCAATGGAAACAGACAAGCAGTTAGTTTCCATCCAACAGTCCATAGAGGACAGCGGGATGTTTCCATGTCCGCTCTGCATGGACCTGCGGAGAGATCCCTTGCTGAACAGGTGGATCTGCTTGGTGGAATCCACCCTATCTGCAAGGGGCCTTACAGTTTCTTCTGTTTAAAAAAAGCAGCCACAGAGTAGAAAGGCCTGTTCCCTGCCAGCATGCTGAGTAGAAGGACCCTTGCTCTATATGTGGATGCAATGTGGTCTCTATAGGTGGTCTGACACCCACTGCTGAATTAAAGCAGAAGGTGCCGGACCTCTGCAGAGAGACCACTGCTTGTACAGAGTAGACGTGCAATTAGTTTAGTTCCCAATTCGTTTTTTTATGAATTTCGACAAATTCGTTCGTTCGGAAATATCCAAATAGACAAAAACCCGTTTTACGAACTTTTCGGAATATTCATTAAAAAAAAAAACTCGGAAATTCGGAAACCCGAAAATCTGAAATAACAAACTAATAATAACTTAACTGTTACTAACTATTATAGGTATTGGAATTTTCTTTCAAATTTGGCCATTAGTGAATGTAACAAATATGAATTTATCCGAAGTTATGAATTATCCAAAATAACGATTACCTAACAAATTAATAATAATAAATTACAATAATAATAAGTTTTATTATTATTTATTAAATTTGCTCCATTCCATTTGTTTAGATGCGGCATTCGTTATTTCGGGTAATTCGTAACTTTGGATAAATTCATATTCAATACGTTCATTAACAGCCAAATTGAAAAGGAAATTCCAATACCTATAATGGTTAGTAATAGTAAAGTTTTAATTATTAGTTATCTATCATTTCAGATTTTCGAATTTCCGATTTTTTTTTTCTGAATTTCCAATTTTTTTTGAATTTCTGATTTTCAGATTTTTCTCGAATTTCCAATTTTCTTCGAATTTACGAATTTATGAATTGCGATCATAACGAATGACCCGAAAAACGAAAAAAAAAACCCAAATCAAATGAAAACGAACACATTTTTCAGCAGTGCACATGTCTAGTACACAGGGTCCTTGTATGCAGCATACTGGCAGGGGACTGGTTCTTCTACTCATTCTGAGGCTGCTTTGTAAAGAAAATGAACTGTAAGACTTTTTACTCTTTTCATTGTCCATTAAGCAGGAAGGTGACCTACCTAGAAGGCTGGAAAACTACAGCAGTTGAACTAAAGCGATCTGCGGTGGATCTCTTTTCCGCAAGTTTTTGGCTCAACATGCCACAATAAGCTGGCTGAGTCCCCGATGCAAAGCACTGCAGCATGTGAACAGCCCCTTCCAGCTGTATTGTAAGGTGGACGTTTGGGGGGGGGGGTGCCCCCCACCACCCCCACTGTCCGCCCATGAGAAAAGGTGTTCCATGCCTTCCAGTGCAGGCAGTCCTACAGATGTCAATTGGGATGCGGTGGTTGAACATGTGGGGCCATGTACCAGTATGGATGTTAAGGCCCCATTCACACTTCACGTGTTCCACTCACATTTTTTGGGGGGAGAGATTTACATAGGTTCCCACATGCCACGCATAGAATAGGTGAATAAATTCATTTGAATAGGTTGCCCTGTGCGCGTTTGTCACGCAAAAGAAGCTCACGTACCTTTTTGGGTGAGGAGCTTCGTGCAATTTTTTTCACCCTTATTTTGCTGAGATTTCTGCCGCATGACAATTGCAGCAAAATTGCATCACGTTTGGGGTGATATTAAGACTGTATGGCACTCAAATGCATGTCACGCGTTTTGCTGCCGATTTTTGCGCAAATTTGGAATCGGCTATAGCCGAGACCTTGATGAACATCGGCAGACTCCAGCAGCAGAACTACTTCAAAGGGGGGCAGCAGCCCCCCCCCCCCCCGAGGCTGGAAACTTCTGCAGCGGGATTAGACCAGGGCTGCTCTAGGCAGGGCCAGGACAATGGGCGGCCCTGGGCACTGTGGTATATTGTGAGGTGGTGGTGGGGCACCACGAGGAGATTGGGGGGAGGAAATTTGTGCTGGGAGGAATTTGGGGGGGTAAACAACAGGTCAGAATTGTTCTAGGAGGAGAAATTTGGGAGCTGTGCTAGGAGTGGTGATTTGGGGGGACTTGTGCTTGAAAGGGTAATAGTATAGTAGGGGGGATTTGTGCTAAGATCTTACCTTTTTTGGGGGGGGGGGGGTTTGTGCTAGTAGGGATGATTGGGGGGGATTTGTGCTAGTAGGGGTGATGGGGGGGGAGATTTGTGCTTTGAGGGGGGGATTTAAAGTGGGGAAAGGGGATTTGTGCTAGGGGGGGGATTTGTGCTAGTATGGGTGGTTGGGGGGGGGGATTTGTGCTCGGAGGAGGGGATTTAAAGTGGTGAAAGAGGATTTGTTGTCGAAGGGGGACTTTTTTTTGGGGGGGTGGCATTTGTGCTGGGGACATATGGATAGAGAGAGAATCTAAGCTGGAAGGGGAGGGGGGTGAAGGGGGGGGGCAAGATTTGTGCCAGGAGGGGGGGTGGATTTGTACTGGGAGGAAGGGGAATTTTGCTTAGAGGGTAGGCATGCAGATTAGTGATCGATTTTTTTTTTGGGGGGGGGAGATTTTTGCTGACACATAATCATACATCTTGGGGGGGGGGGGTGCAATTGGCACATACGCCCTGGGCTCTACATGACCTTGTTCCGGCACAGGCCTCAGGCTATTTCTGTTCCCCTCCAGCCACCTACTGCGCACACCTCCCCAGGGATTGGCTGAAGTACAATAAATAATTTAGACTTTCCCAGCCCTCTATGTTCTGGAAGCCACCAGAAGGCAGGGGGAGGCAATCAAACCTGCAGCCTGTGAAAGCTAGAACAGGCCAGAGAAATCAATTGCTGATTACAGAGGAGCCCCAAACTCAATGTACCTAACTGTATAGGAGGGCGCTGCACAGGTAAAAGCTCCTTTAGTTCTTTAGTGCCCTTGCCGCAAAATTTTTGCGAGTTAAAAAAAAAAAGGAAACCTGTTTTCCGCGTCGGGTAATTGCTTGTGTACGGTACACCCGCCAACAAGTCAATTTGATTAATCCATCAGCCACACTTCCACTTATTTAAGACGTAATCAAACAGCCATCTGGCGCCAATGAAATGTATTAGTAACAAGAACGATGATTTTTTTAATTTTTTTTTTTTCCACCGTAGCACCTTCGTTGCATCCCCCGAGAAGCAGCGTGGGGGAAAATTAGCATAAAGATTAATACAACATATGGAGGATTATTGGAAAATGAAAAGGCTGAATTATTAAGTGGGAAAACACAGGCGCTTTGTTTCCAGCCATTGTCATTAGTGAGCCGCCACAATCTGTCTTCAGACGCAGAATTACATTTTTAATTTTCCTTTTTTCTTTTTTCTTTTTTTTTGGCTTTCATTTAGTTCTGATGAATTGGAGCGCTTAAAGGAAAGGCGTCACCTGGATCCAAAACTCGAAACGAGATCCATTTCAGACGCCGTCAATAAAAGCTTTTGAGACTCTTCATCATGTGGACAAATCAGAGAACGTCATCTATCCTCCCCCACATCGCAGGCTGTTAAAGCGGAACCCCGGCCTTACCTGTGGTCTTGCACAGTCGTGCATTAGAGTGCGTTAGAAGCTGCAGCCAATCAGATAGAGCCCCGCCTCACTTCCTCCCTAGCCCAAAGGTCCATGGTCCGCCCCTTTAAATTTATAGGATTTCAGTACTTTCAGCCTTGGTTCACACTGATGCGCTGTGGGGAAAAAAAAAACGCACAAGATGCTCTCTGTGTTTCCCGCATTGCTGTTCCAACATGACTGCGCACCAGTGCACAAAGCAAGGTCCATAAAGACATGGATGAGCGAGTTTGGGGTGGAGGAACTTGACTGGCCTGCCCAGAGTCCTGACCTCAACCCGATAGAACACCTTTGGGATGAATTAGAGCGGAGACCGTGAGCCAGGCCTTCTCGTCCAACATCAGTGCCTGACCTCACAAATGCACTTCTGGAAGAATGGTCAAACATTCCCATAGACACATTCCTAAACCTTGTGGACAGCCTTCCCAGAAGAGTTGAAGCTGTTATAGCTGCAAAGGGTGGGCCAACCCAATATTGAACCCTACGGACTAAGACTGGGATGCCATTAAAGTTCATGCGTGTGTAAAGGCAGGCGTCCCAATACTTTTGGTAATATAGTGTGCCTCCTTAGATCCAGTCTATATGGACAGTATGGTCACCTGCTGATGTGGCACCATCCATAGACAGCTTAACTCTTCAATAAGACACAAAAATTGAATTCGGTGCCATTTTACTTCAGCTAATTGCAGTACAGAGGATGTTTTTCCAGACATTTGAAGTGTAGGAAGGGTGGGACAACTCAATATTGAACCCTGCAGACTAAGACGCCATTAAAGTTCATGTGCGTGTAAAGGCAGGTGTCCCAATACTTTTGGTAATATAGCGTGTGTCTATGCATAAAGTGGTATTTGAAATAGAAGACATTGATGATGGGGGCGAGAGGAACCAGGGAAGGCAAAATAAAAGCAGATTCAAATCTCAGCTATAACTATCAGCTGTTCACAGAGATAAATCAAAAAGGTGGACACAAACAGGGAAGAATTGCTGCATAATCCAACGTTGGAGCCATTTTTTTGCTAGAAGACTTTGGTTGCGATTGTAAGTACAGCCATCGGTGCCTGCTTGCTTCTCCCTCCCAGCTCTATAACATACATTATACATGAGAAAGGTCAAATGTAGAGAAAGGACGGCTGCAATCCAAAATAATGCCTTTATTAAACTGACGCGTTTCGCACCGTTAACGGCGCTTAACCACTTCAATACCAGGCACTTAGACACCTTCCTGCCCAGGCCAATTTTCAGCGCTGTCGCAATCTGAATGACAATTGCGCGGTCATACAACACTGTACCCAAACAAATTTTTTTATCATTTTGTTCCCACAAATTGAGCTTTCTTTTGGTGGCATTTGATCACCTCTGCGGTTTTTATTTTTTGCACAACAATTAAAAAAGACCGAAAATTTTGAAAAAAAACAAGTTTTTCTTTGTTTCTGTTAAAATTTTAAATTTTTAATAAGTAAGTTTTCTTCTTCAATGACAGGCACTGATATGGCTGCACTGACGGGCACTGATGAGGTGGCACTGATGATGGGCACTGATAGGCAGCACTGATGGGCACTGATAGGTGGCACTGGTATGCGGCACTCATAGGTGGCACTGATGGGCACTCGTAGGCGGCACTGATGGGCACTCGTAGGCAGCACTGATGGGCACTCATAGGCAGCACTGATGGGCACTCATAGGCAGCACTGATGGGCACTCATAGGCAGCACTGATGGGTGGCAGGGATGGGCACTGATGGGCAATGATAGGTGGGCACTGATGGGTGCCACTGATGACACTGATGGGTGGCATTGTTGGGCATCACTGATGTTACATCTTGTATAATGGTGCCAGTCAGTGCCCATTTGTGGGCACTGATTGGTACAGATCGGGCATCATTTGCACATGTGGATGGCTATGGGGTACATACCTGGCCATCCACGTGTTACCACCTTCCCTGGTGGTCCTGGCGGCTTCCCTGGTGGTCTAGTGTGGGCATCCGAGGAGGGGCTGCGCTGATAAACAATCAGCGCAGACCCCCCCTGTCAGGAGAGCCACCGATCGGCTCTCCTCTAGTCGCGTCTGTCAGACGTGAGTGAGGAAAAGCCGTGATCAACCGTGATTGGACACGGCTGATCACGTGGTAAAGAGCCTCCGCCGGAGGCTCTTTACCAAGATCGGTGTAGCGTTGTGTCAGACTGACACACCACACCACCGATCGCCGCGATGCACACCCCCACCGGCGAGCGGCGGCTGTTATCCTGATGGACGTCATATGACGCCCAGTCAGGATAACTGAACCACCGCCTGGCCGTCATTTTGCTATAGGCTGGGCGGGAAGTGGTTAATCATAGCTGTGATTAAGCGCCATTAACGGTGCGAAACGCGTCAGCCATCATCTGGACCTGTGTCTCCGACTGATGTATGGATCGAGCTTCATTTGATAAAGGCATTATTTTGGAGTGCGGCCGTCCTTTCTCTATTTTCTGCCATTTGACTTTGCTGATATACAACAACTGTATTTTTTTTTTAAAGTTCCAACTTTTATCATTGAAAACAAAAAAACTAAGCATCAGTCAAGTGACTTTGACAAAGGCTGAGATGTCATCCATATGCTGCAGGCAGAAGGATGCATTTCCTCAGTCCCCCCACCCTCCCCCACTGATCAGATTGTAACTTTGTAGCAAGGTGAGAGGTTGCAGCAGGGACTGATCTGTGTCTGACATTTGTGAACACACAGCCAAGAACTGCACAGGCACCAGTCAAGAAGAGGCAACTGGTTACCAAAACTAGCTGAAGAGTGTTACAAATAGCATCTATTAATGTAAATCTGTGCGGTCTTCCCTTACCTGGTCCCAGGTCCTTGTAGCTGGGCATCTACAAATTACATCCAGGAGGAAAATACAGAGGCTTCTTTCTCAGTAGAGGTCGGATACCTAAAAATATAAAAAATAAAACTTTATGCTATTAATCACACCTGATTATATAAAACACCCCAACTACAATGTGCTACTAAGACAACGTCATCCACGCACAGCAAAATCATTCTTAACCACTTCAATACCGGCCACTTTACCCCCCATCCTGCCCCAGGCCAATATTCAGCTTTCAGCGCTCTCACACTTTGAATGGCAATTGCGCGGCCATACTACACTGTACCCAAATTACATTTTTATCATTTTTTTCACACAAATAGAGCTTTCTTTTGGTGGCATTTTAGGTTTTTATTTTTTGCTAAAGAAATAAAAAAAAAGATCAAAAATTTTGAAAAAAAACACAACACATTTTTCTTAGTTTTGGTTTTAAAATTTTGTAAATAAGTAATTTTTCCCCTTCAATAGACATGTGCGATTCCTTTCGTTCCGAATACATTTTTTAAAGAATTTCGACAAATTCGTAAATTCGAAAATCTGAAACTAACTAATAATAACTTATTAAATTGTAGGTATTGGAATTTCCTTTCAAATTTGGCTGCTGGTGAATGTAACAACTATGAATTTATCCGAAGTTACGAATTATCCGAAATGAGGAATGCCGCATCTGAACGAGTGGAACGGAATTAAAGAATAATAAATAACAATAATAAAAACTTTTTATTATTATTATTAATAATAATAATAATAATAATACTTTCCGTTCCATTTGTTTAGATGCGGAATTCGTTATTTCGGATAATTCGTAGTCGTTACGTTCACCAGCAGCCAAATTTGAAAGGAAATTCCAATACCTATAACTTAATAGTTAGTTATTATTAGTTATCATTTCAAATTTTCGTTCTTACGAATTTTCGGATTTTTTCCTTTCTTATTTTTTGAATTTACAAATTTTCGAAATTACGAATTGTGATCATAACGAATGACTCGAAAAACAAAACAAAAAACAACAAAAAAAAAAAGAATGAAACTTAAACTAAATAATTTTCCAGCAGTGCACATGTCTACGGCCTTCAATGATGGGCACTGATGAAGGCTGCACTGATGGGCACTGATGAGGAGGCATGGATAGGCAGCACTGATGGGCACTGATGAGATGGCTCTGATGGGGAGGCACTGATAGGCAGCACTGATGGGTATTGATGAGGTGGCTCTGATGGGGAGGCACTGATAGACAGCACTGATGGGCACTGATGAAGGCTGCACTGATGGGTGGCACTGAAGAGGATGCATGGATAGGCAGCACTGATGGGCACTGATGAGGTGGCTCTGATGGGCACTGATAGGCAGCACTGATGGGCACTGATGAAGTGGCTCTGATGGGAAGGCACTGATGGGCACTGATAGGCAGCACTGATGGGCACTGATGAGGAGGCTCTGATGGGAAGGCACTGATGAGGTGGCTCTGATGGGTAGGAATGATGAGGAGGCATGGGTAGTCAGCACTGATGGGCACTGATGAGGTGGCTCTGATGGGGAGGCACTGATAGGCAGCACTGATGGGGCAGCACTGATGAGGAGGTATGGATAGGCAGCACTGATTGGCACTGATGAGGTGGCTCTGATGGGAAGGCACCGATGGGCACTGATGAGGCGGCACTGATTATCAGTGTAGATATCCCCTGTCACACTCGCCAGTTACCGCCTCTCTTCTCCTCATGCTGTGACAGTGCATGAGGAAAGGAATGCTGATAACCAGCAAGCTTATTTACATGTGATCAGCTGTGATTAGACACAGCTGATCACATGGTAAAGGGCTGCTGTGATTGGCCCATTTACCCCAATCTGTGATTAGCTTTGTCCGAAGGACACAGCGATCACAGAGCTCACCGGATGTGGGCCGCAGGGGGGTGTGCAGGTTGGGTGTGGTTCTGGGAGGGCATTCATGGACGCCCTCCCAGAACTGGACTACTGCGCTGTAGCCGTCTTTCGTTTATAGCGCGGTCAAGAATTGGTTAAAAAGGGGTTTTCCCACCCAAAAGTGATATTATAGTTAAAGGGTGGCCGTGGAGCCTGGTGGGCCGAGTTAGCCTTGGATAATTTTAAGCTGACTAGATATGGTAGTAGATCTACAAACATTCGTATGAAAATTCTCAGTACATTCGATGACTTGACGAAGGTCATTCGAAAATACTTCACACTTTCGTTCGCTTTTAACATTCAGTTTTTCCTGGTTGAAACCCACACACACTGTTAGAAATGTGATTAAGAAAAAGTTTCCATCCTGCTCCTTTCTAATTTTTTAGTTGCTGTGGTCGAAAAACGAACGTTGATTTTACCCCACTAACTAATTAGAAAATGAAATGAATATTCTTAAAATGAAAGCCTTTTCAATAAAATTCTACTGATGTATAGCCAACTTTAAGTGTACATCACTCTAAACATTCTTTTTCTATGTGTGCGCTCACATATGTGTAGTTTATAAATAATAGTCCCTATCATTTTCATATACTTCTTCTATCTGAAGTACCTGGTTGATCCTGCCAGTCACCTTTCTTGTTCTAAACTGACCACACAGAGTACAGAATCTGATATGTGTTAGGTGGTCAGTGTTCATCCCTTGCCTGGCCATTCAGAGGTACATGACACTGTGCAGACACAACATGCCTGGATTGGGTAGTTTGTTCAGCCACCACACCCCCTCCCAATCACAGCCTGCCTGTGGCACACACCCCCTCCCAATCACAGCCTGCCTGTGGCACACACCCCCTCCCAATCACAGCCTGCCTGTGGCACACTGCCCTCCCAATCACAGCCTGCCTGTGGCACACACCCCCCTCCCAATCACAGCCTGCCTCTGGCACACCCCCCCCCCTCCCAATCACAGCCTGCCTCTGGCACACCCCCCCCCTCCCAATCACAGCCTGCCTGTGGCACACCGCCCTCCCAATCACTGCCTGCCTGCGGCACCCCCCCCCCTTCCAATCACAGCCTGCATCTGTCACACACCCCCCCCCCCAATCACAGCCTGCCTCTGGCACAACCTCCTCCCTCCTATTTTTCCCATTTCTCTTCTCAACATGCCAGTGAATGGGGAGGTGCCATGGTTGTGGCATGGTGGGTCAGCACTTTTAGGGTTAAAGCAGGCAACATATCCTCAAACCCCTCTGAAAAGTGATCCACTGCAGATCACTTTTCAGAGGGGTCGAAAGGGCTGCAAGTATGTATGTCGGAGCCCTAAGGCTTCTTTCACATTAGTGGTACTGTCTACTGCCCTCTGAAAAATTATCTGTAGTGGATCACTTTTCAGAGGGCGGTACAGCAGCCGCTGACAGGCGTTTAGAAGGTACTACTGCCACCTCCTGAATGCTCTTTTTTGTTTGTTTTATGTTTACTTTTATTTGGAACCCAGGAGTTAGTGGTCATTGCTGGGCCAATGAGCTGCAGGTAGGAGATTAGCCAAACTGAAGCTGCACATACTTGTATCATCATTGACCTAATATGGCACCATGGTCAATGACACTGATCTAATACAGCGCCATGGCCATCCTAGGTCAATGACACTGACCTAACACAGCGCCATGGCCATCCTAGGTCAATGACACTGACCAAATACAGCGCCATGGCCATCCTAGGTCAATGACACTGACCTAATACAGCACCATGACCATCCTAGGTCAATGACACTGACCTAATACAGTGCCATGGCCATCCTAGGTCAATGACACTGACCAAATACAGCCCCATGGCCATCCTAGGTCAATGACACTGACCTAACACAGCGCCATGGCCATCCTAGGTCAATGACACTGACCAAATACAGCGCCATGGCCATCCTAGGTCAATGACACTGACCAAATACAGCCCCAAGGCCATCCTAGGTCAATGACACTGACCTAACACAGCGCCATGGCCATCCTAGGTCAATGACACTGACCAAATACAGCGCCATGGCCATCCTAGGTCAATGACACTGACCTAACACAGCGCCATGGCCATCGTAGGTCAATGACACTGACCTATTACAGCACCATGGCCATCCTAGGTCAATGACACTGACCAAATACAGCCCCATGGCCATCCTAGGTCAATGACACTGACCTATTACAGCGCCATGGCCATCCTAGGTCAATGACACTGACCTAATACAGCGCCATGACCATCCTAGGTCAATGACACTGACCTAATACAGCGCCATGTCCATCCTAGGTCAATGACACTGACCTAATACAGCACCATGTCCATCCTAGGTCAATGACACTGACCTAATACAGCACCATGTCCATCCTAGGTCAATGACACTGACCTAATACAGCACCGTGGCCATCCTAGGTCAATAACACTGACCTAATACAGCGCCATGGCCATCCTAGGTCAATGACACTGACCTAATACAGCGCCATGGCCATCCTAGGTCAATGACACTGACCTAATACAGCACCGTGGCCATCCTAGGTCAATAACACTGACCTAATACAGCGCCATGGCCATCCTAGGTCAATGACACTGACCTAACACAGCGCCATGTCCATCCTAGGTTAATGA
This sequence comes from Aquarana catesbeiana, assembly GCF_042186555.1. Classification (NCBI taxonomy): domain Eukaryota; kingdom Metazoa; phylum Chordata; class Amphibia; order Anura; family Ranidae; genus Aquarana; species Aquarana catesbeiana. The sequence continues at coordinate 273,006,886 of NC_133334.1, forward strand.
CACTGACCTAATACAGCACCGTGGCCATCCTCGGTCAATAACACTGACCTAATACAGCGCCATGGCCATCCTAGGTCAATAACACTGACCTAATACAGCGCCATGGCCATCCTAGGTCAATGACACTGACCTAATACAGCGCCATGGCCATCCTAGGTCAATGACACTGACCTAATACAGCGCTATGGCCATCCTAGGTCAATGACACTGACTAAATACAGCGCCATGGCCATCCTAGGTCAATGACACTGACCTAATACAGCGCCATGGCCACCCTAGGTCAATGACACTGATCTAATACAGCACCATGGCCATCCTAGGTCAATGACACTGGCCTACTATGGTACCATGGCCATACTAGGTCAATGAAATTGACCTAATATAGCATGTTGGTCATACTAGGTCAATGACATTGACCTAATATGGCCATGTGCTTATAGTATATTTGGTCAATGAAGTCATGAGCAACCCCCAACTTGTTTGTGGTCCAGGAATAATGACCAACCTCTGGGTTTAAATGAACTTGGGTGCAGGTCAAACCCAAGCCAAACCCCAAGATCATCACTATTGAGAGATAGAAGAAACTAGTGGTTTTACTATATTCAGCATCCATCAAAAACTGGAATATCAAATTTGGATGGACTGATCATATCATCTGCTAGATACAAGTCAGTCTTCTTTTACAAATGCTTCAAGCAAACCTGACACTTGTGGATTTAGTCAGTCAAATTAAGGATAAACCGCGGACTCCTTGAACGCGCACTTTGCCTACTGTCAGTCAACCAATACGTCTTCTGCCATTTACTCGTAGATAGCACCAATGACAGGGGATGGATCGTTTTATGAGGATGGACACCAGCGTAAAGTGAACTCCGGAGGAAGATTTGTCATTAGCCCGCGGGTTGATGGAAAACCCACACAGACTGGCGCCTGTGTCTCCCTGTCTCTCGGAAAGGACTTGGTCATCACTTTCCGCGGCTCCTAATCATCCATCACTGCCGGCAAATATCATGACTGGATTTTTTATATTTAGTTAGGCCAAAGCTGACACAGCCAACACTTAATTAATCTTCAGCCGGGGCGTTCGGACGTATCGGAGAATGCCGGAGAGGATACCACAAAAGATCCAATATTGGACAGTTCCTCCAGGGACTGCTGAGCACACCGTAACCGACGCAATTAAATTCTTCTAGCCTGAATCACTTTACAGCGCATACAATTATTAGGAATTTATTTTTTCAAATAAAATTACTGAATGCCGACACAGTTAACCACTTAAGGACTGAGCCTCTTTCTGAGATTTGGTGTTTACAAGTTAAAAAATTTTTTTTTTTTTTTGCTAGAAAATTACTTAGAACAACAAAATATTATATATATATTTTTTTCCTAACACCCTAGAGAATAAAATGGCGGTCGTTGCAATACTTTCTGTCACAATGTAATTGCGCAGCGGTCTTACAAGCGCACTTTTTTGCATTAGAAAATAAGACAACAGTAAAGTTAGGCATTTTTTTTTTTTTATATTGTGAAAGATAATGTTACACCGAGTAAATTGATACCCAACATGTCACGCTTCAAAATTGCACCCGCTCGTGGAACGGCGAGAAACTTTTACCCTTAAAAACCTCCATAGGTGATGTTTAAAAAAAATTCTACAGGTTGCATGTTTTGAGTTACAGAGGAGGTCTAGGGCTAGAATTATTGCTCTCGCTCGATACCTCACGTGTGGTTTGAACACCGTTTTCATATGTGGGCGCTGCTCACGTAGGCAATCGCTTCAGAATGCGAGCTCGGCGGGACGGGGCGTGTTAAAAAAATTCTTATTTATTTTATTTATTTATTTTTTTTACACTTTTAAAACAAAAAAAAAGTGTCACTTTTATTCCTATTACAAGGAATGTAAACATCCCCTTGTAATAAAAAAAAAAAGCATGACAGGACCTCAAAAAGACCTCAGATCTCATATTTACACTAAAATGCAATTAAAAAAAAAAACTGTCACTTAGAAATAAATAAATAAGGCCCTTTAAGAGCTATGGGCAGAAGTGATGTTTTGACGTCGCTTCCTCCCTGCAAAGGTATGCAGATGGGTGGGGGCCATCTTCTCCCCCTCACTCGTCTCCATACCCAACACGAGAAGGATCTGATCGCCTCCGCCGCTGCCGGCAGCTCCGGTAAGCGGCGGAGGGGGCACCCTTCTCCCGCCGCTGATAAAAGTGATCTTGCAGCGAATCCGCCGCAGAGACCACTTTTATCGGAAAACGGACCGCTCACTGAAGAAGAGGATACCGGGGTTATGGTAGCTAGCTGCATAACGATATCCCTCTTCAAAATGCCAACGTATATCGGCGTGCGCCGGTCCGGAAGTGGTTAAAGCAGAACTTCACGCTCTCGATCAACAGCGACCATTTGTCTCTTTTCACATTGACAGTTGTTTCACCTTATTTGCACGTTTATTGAATATTAAGTGGCAGCACAAACAGGTGTTTTTCATCAGCGTAGTGCGCACACATAGCCATGCTTTTATGTTGTTTACGCCAAATTCTGACCCTGCCATCTGGATGTCGCGGCTGAAATCGAGACTCATCAGACCAGGCAACATTTTTCCAAACTTCTATTGCCCAATTTTGGTGATCCTGTGCAAATTGTAGCCTCAGGTTTCCTGTTCTTCGCTGACAGGAGTGACATCTGGTGTGGTCTTCTGCTGCTGTAGCCCATCTGCTTCAAGGTTCGATCTGTTGTGCGTTCAGAGATGGTATTCTGCATACTTTGGATGTAACGAGTGGTTATTTGAGTTACTGTTACCTTTCTATCATCTGGAACCAGTCTGCCCATTCTCCTCTGAAATCAACAAGGCATTTTCCTCCACACAACTTCCGCTCACTGGATATTTTCTCTTTTCCCCCACCATTCTCTGCAAACCCGAGAGATAGTTGTGTGTGAAAATCCCAGTAGATCAGCAGTTTTTGAAATATTCAGACCAGTCCGTCTGGCACCAACAACCATGCCACGTTCAAAGTCACTTAAATCCCCCTTGCTTCCCCATTCTGATGCTCGGGTTGAACTTCAGGAAGTCATCTTCACCGCGTCTAGATGCCTAAATGCATTGCGTTGCTGCCATGTGATTGGCTGATTAGCAATTTGTGTTACCAAGCCATTGAATGGGTGTACCTAATAAAGTGGACAGTGGAGTATGTATTCGAGCCACTTTTTTGGCATTGAGATTTAAAATATTTAAGTGGATGTGTTCCCTTTAAATAATGAAGTACATCTCCCAGTCGGATGATTTCTTGTATCCGGCGCGAACACTCGGTGGGCATCGAACACTCGGAGTGGCGTCTTCTCTGCTAAACAAGGATGCGCGTTCGCAGCCTTTTCATTAGGCACGTGGAGGATTGCTCCCGGATAAGGAATAAAAGTGACATTCCGGCAGGAAATGACACTAATAATAGTAATTAGTGCCAGCGGTTTGATCTATGTCTCCGGCGTTCTCAAGATAGCAAATAACTCGCTCACAGTCTCTATATCAAGGGCCGTTTTCCCTGGAGGACGCGCTTTATGAAAATCCATAAACATGGAACGTTAAAAGTCAGAGCAGTAATTAGCTATCCGCAAGCAATTAATGAGCCAGAGACACAAGTGCCGGAGACAGGCAGGGCAGGAAGAGCTGACATTCTATGCTGTAGTGCTGGGCTCCTCAACCAGGGTGTCTTCTGGGTTCCCCCCCTGGGTTACCGCGAATCAGGGACCCAGTTTTTTCCAAATCGGCGAAGGACGAGAGGATTCTGTGGTGGTAGGGAACTTTGTGGTGATGGGGGTCTCTGTTGTAAAGGGGGGACTTTGATGTGGGCGGGGGATTCTGACATGAAGGGTGGACTCTGCGAAGGGGGAGCTATGTGATGGGGAGCCTCTGATGTGATGGGTGGGGGACTCTGATGTGAAAGGGGGCTCTGATGTGAGGTGTGTTGTGATGGGGGCCTCTGATGTATAGGGGGAGAATTGATGTGATGGGGGGAGCTCTGAATTGAAGGGGGCCTCAAAGGAGAAGGGGGATCTCTGACATAAAGGGGATCTCTGACGTGAAGGGGATCTCTGATGTGATGGGGGGGCTCTGATGCGATTGGGGGCTCTGATGTGAATGGGATCTGACCTGAAGGGGATCTCTGACCTAAAGGGGATCTCTGACGTGATGGGGGGCTCTGACCTGAAGGGGATCTCTGACCTAAAGGGGATCTCTGATCTGAAGGGGATCTCTGACTTGATGGGGGGCTCTGACGTAAAGGGGATCTCTGACGTGATGGGGATCTCTGACGTGAAGGGGATCTCTGACCTAAAGGGGATCTCTGATGAGATGGGGGGCTCTGACGTGAAGGGGATCTCTAACGTGATGGGGATCTCTGACGTGAAGGGGATCTCTGACCTAAAGGGGATCTCTGACGTGATGGGGGGCTCTGATGTGAAGGGGATCTCTGACCTGAAGGGGATCTCTGACGTGATGTGGGGTTCTGATGTGAAGGGGATCTCTGACCTGAAGGGGATCTCTGACGTGATGTGGGGTTCTGACGTGATGGGGGGCTCTGACGTGAAGGGGATCTCTGACCTAAAGGGGATCTCTGACGAGATGGGGGGCTCTGACGTGAAGGGGATCTCTAACGTGATGGGGATCTCTGACGTGAAGGGGATCTCTGACGTGAAGGGGATCTCTGACCTAAAGGGGATCTCTGACGTGATGGGGGCTCTGATGTGAAGGGGATCTCTGACCTGAAGGGGATCTCTGACCTAAAGGGGATCTCTGACGTGATGGGGGGCTCTGATGTGAAGGGGATCTCTGACCTGAAGGGGATCTCTGACCTGAAGGGGATCTCTGACCTAAAGGGGATCTCTGACGTGATGGGGGGCTCTGATGTGAAGGGGATCTCTGACCTGAAGGGGATCTCTGACGTGATGTGGGGTTCTGATGTGAAGGGGATCTCTGACCTGAAGGGAATCTCTGACGTGATGTGGGGTTCTGACGTGAAGGGGATCTCTGACCTAAAGGGGATCTCTGACGTGATGGGGGGCTCTGATGTGAAGGGGATCTCTGACCTGAAGGGGATCTCTGACGTGATGTGGGGTTCTGACGTGATGGGGGGCTCTGATGTGAAGGGGATCTCTGACGTGAAGGGGATCTCTGACCTGAAGGGGATCTCTGATGTGATGGGGGGGCTCTGATGCGATTGGGGGCTCTGATGTGAAGGGGATCTGACCTGAAGGGGATCTCTGACCTAAAGGGGATCTCTGACGTGATGGGGGGCTCTGACCTGAAGGGGATCTCTGACCTGAAGGGGATCTCTGACTTGATGGGGGGCTCTGACATGAAGGGGATCTCTGACGTGATGGGGATCTCTGACGTGAAGGGGATCTCTGACCTAAAGGGGATCTCTGACGTGATGGGGGGCTCTGACGTGAAGGGGATCTCTAACGTGATGGGGATCTCTGATGTGAAGGGGATCTCTGACGTGATGGGGGGCTCTGATGTGAAGGGGATCTCTGACGTGAAGGGGATCTCTGACCTGAAGGGGATCTCTGATGTGATGGGGGGGCTCTGATGCGATTGGGGGCTCTGATGTGAAGGGGATCTGACCTGAAGGGGATCTCTGACCTAAAGGGGATCTCTGACGTGATGGGGGGCTCTGACCTGAAGGGGATCTCTGACCTGAAGGGGATCTCTGACTTGATGGGGGGCTCTGACATGAAGGGGATCTCTGACGTGATAGGGATCTCTGACGTGAAGGGGATCTCTGACCTAAAGGGGATCTCTGACCTAAAGGGGATCTCTGACCTAAAGGGGATCTCTGACCTAAAGGGGATCTCTGACGTGATGGGGGGCTCTGACGTGAAGGGGATCTCTAACGTGATGGGGATCTCTGATGTGAAGGGTATCTCTGATGTGAAGGGGATCTCTGACCTAAAGGGGATCTCTGATGTAATGGGGGCTCTGATGTGAAGGGGATCTCTGACCTGAAGGGGATCTCTGACGTGATGGGGGGCTCTGACGTGATGGGGGGCTCTGATGTGAAGGGGATCTCTGACCTGAAGGGGATCTCTGACGTGATGGGGACCTCTGACGTGAAGGGGATCTCTGACGTGAAGGAGATCTCTGATGTGAAGGAGGTCTCTGACCTGAAGGGGATCTCTGACCTGAAGGGGATCTATGACGTGAAGGGGATCTCTGACATGAAGAGGACCTCTGACCTGAAGGGGATCTCTGACCTGAAGGGGATCTCTGACGTGATGGGGATCTCTGACCTGAAGGGGATCTCTGACATGAAGGTGATCTCTGACGTGATGGGGATCTCTGACGTGATGGGGATCTCTGATGTGAAGGGGATCTCTGACGTGAAGGGGATCTCTGACGTGAAGGGGATCTCTGACCTGAAGGGGATCTCTGACCTGAAGGGGATCTCTGATGTTATGGGGATCTCTGACCTGAAGGGGATCTCTGACATGAAAGGGATCTCTGACCTGAAGAGGATCTCTGACGTGAAGGGTATTTCTGATGTGACGGGGAGCTTTGATGCCATGGGGTCTTTCTGTATAAAAGAGCTCTACTCTGGGATGACCTTTCTCCCATAGGCCGGCGAGACTGTACCTTACTGGATATTCCACCAGTACATCTCTGTATACTGTGTGGTCTAGTTACAAGATGCATGAAAAGTATATACATTTGAAATCTCTGAAAGAGAATCCACTTTTGTGATCATGTACATTTAAGGAGGTCCTTAAGAAGTGGTCATTTCCGCAAAACGCGTTGACCCTAGTTCCTCATCTTAACAAAACCGCTCTACATGGTTGTAGTGGATAATGTTTTGCTGGTATCAGAATGCAAGCCATCACAATTTGTCACGTGATTTTTATATTTTATTGTTAAAATAAAAATGTTGTACATATTTTTTCTTACATAAGTATACTTGTGTGATCACTGGAGGGGTATTTAACCACTTCAGTAAAGGGCATTTTCAACCCCTTCCTGCCCAGGCCAATTTTCAGTGCTGTAACATTTTGAATGACAATTGCGCGGTAGTGTGACATTGTACCCATATGACACTTTAACAATCTTAACCCCACAAATAGAGCTTTCTTTTGGTGGTATTTGATCACCTCTGCGGTTTTTATTTTATGCGCTATAAACAAAAGAAGGGCGACAAGTGTGAAAAAAAAAACGCAATATTATTTTACTTTTTGCTATAATAAATATCCCAATTTTAAAAAAAAAAATAATTTTTTTCTCAGTTTAGGCCGATATGTATTCTACATATTTTTGGTAAAAAAAAAATCGCAATAAGCGTATATTATATTGATTGGTTTGTGCAAAAGTAATAGCGCCTACAAAATAGGGGATAGATTTATGGCATTTTTATTATTATTATTTTTTTTTTTACTAGTAATGGCTGCGATCTGCTATTGTTATCATGACTGACATTGCGGCTGACATATCGGACACTTTTGACACTATTTTGGGATCACTGACAGTTATACAGCGATTAGTGCTATAAAAATGCACTGATTACCGAATATATGTCACTGGCAGGGAAGGAGTTAACATTAGGGGGCGATCAAGGGGTTAAAAATGTGTTACCCAGGGAGTGATTCTAACTGTGGGGGGAGGGGACTGACTAGGGGAGGAGACCGATCGGTGTTAATACTTGGTATGAACACACGATCAGTCTTCTTTCCTCTGACAGGACATGGATCTGTGTGTTTACACACACAGATTGACGGTCCTGCTCTGTAACGAGCGATCGCGAGTGTCCGGCGGACATTGCAGCCGCAGGGCACGTGCATCGGCTCCTCGCCGGGAAGCTGAGGACATCATATAACGCCTGCCCAGGATGGGAGAAACCATCTGCGGACGTCATATGTCTATGGGCGGGTAGGGAAGTGGTTAAAATCCTACTACCTACCTTTTGTTGCAATATATTGACTCTAATGAAGGGAGTCTGTGGCGATGAGAGCCTCTGATGTACAGTGCGGAAAATAATTATTTGATCCCTTGCAGATTTTGTAAATTTGCCCACTTACAAAGAAATGAAGGGTCTATATTTTTTTATCATAGGTGTATTTTAAATAATAGAGACAGAATATCAACCAAAAATCCAGAAAAAAAAACACGATACAAATGTTGGAGTAGCGGTTCAGTGTGTAAAATAAGTATTTGATCCCAAGCAAAACATGACTTGGTAGTTGGTGGAGAAACCCTTGTTGGCAAGCACAGAGGTAAGATGTTTTTTGTAGTTGGTGACCAGGTTTGCACACATCTCAGGAGGGATTTTGGTCCACTCTTCTTTACAGATCTTCTCTAAATCCTTAAGGTTTCTTGGCTGTCTCTTGACAACTCGAAGTTTCAACTCCCTTCATATATTTTTTGTAGGATTAAGGTCTGGAGACTGACTAGGCCCCACTCCATGACCTTAATTTAGTCTGTACCTTTAGCAGAGAAACAGCTTGAAAACATAAGGTTTCTATCTCCGTGCTTGACTGTAGGGATGGTGTTCTTAGGGTCATAGTCAGCATTTTTCTTCCTCTAAACATGGCAAGTCGAGTTAATGCCAAAGAGCTCAATTTTGGTCTCATCTGACCACAGCACTTTCTCCCAGTCCTTCTCTGAATCATTGAGATGTTCATTGGCAAACTTCAGACGGGCCTGTACATGTGCTTTCTTGAGGAGGGGGACCTTGCGGGCGCTGCAGGATTTCTATCCATGGCGGCGTATTCTGTTACCAATGGTTTGATTGGCGACTGTGGTCCCAACTGCCTTGAGATCATTCACAAGCTCCTCCCGTGTAGTTCTGGGCTGATCCCTCACTTTACTCATGAACATCCTTACCACATGAGGCAAAATCTTGCATGGAGCTCCAGACCGAGGGTGATTGATGGTTATTTTGCTTTTCTTCCATTTGCGAATAATAGCTCCAACAGTTGTCTCCTCACCAAGATTCTTCCTGATGGTCTTGTAGCCCATTCCAGTCTTGTGCAGGTCTACAATATTGTCCCTAATGTCCTTTGACAGCTCTTTGGTCTTACCTGTAGCACCCTGGGGTTTAGTCAGGGAGCTCCTCACACATTTACTTGCCAGGAATAGTTATCTTGGTCAATTGATAGAGATCTATTGATTTCTCCCCAAGTTTGGCCTTGTTGGACTTTTCTCTTCTACCACTAGGTGGCCGGGTACTTGGTGGTACTAGATATGAGAAGGACAACCCAAGATCAGGTTATGGGTATATGGGGCATCTCAGCCAGTGGGCAGGGGTTTTCTTGAATCCCTTGGCCTGCTGGGAGAGCCTATATATTTCAGGTGAGGTCAGGTGATCAGTGTTCTGTACCACCTTGACAGCTGTCTGGGTGGACGTGTGTTGTACGCCCCGGGCTGCTAGGCTGGAGATTGGGCCTATCCCGGGGGCATCTGGCTGCTAGGCTGTGTGAGGGCCCATCCAGAAGTAATGAGAGCAGCGCAGGGTTGGGATTGCGGCCTGTAGTCCAACCAGAAGTATCGGTTCTGCTGGTTGGAGAACCTGTCCTGGTCAGAGGTAGAAGGGAAGCTGTTGCTACAAAAGGGACCATCCACCTTTACCAGGGACCACAGTGAGTAACTGAAGCAATTCCCGGAACCACATTCTCACTGAAAGGGCATGGGGGAGAATCGGGAAACTTCAGGTGGTGATCAAGTCAGGGACCCAGCCCACTAAGGAGACGCTTGCAGAGCAGCCTTGTGTGTCAAGCCGGAGACCGAGCCGGTTAGCAGGGATGAAGCTTGAGAAGTATCTGGAGTGCCAAACTAGGGACCCAGTAGAGAAGCGGAGGTGACGCTTGAGGGGATACCACCACAAACCTTGGAGGAGCTCAAGGAATTCAGAGTCAGTGAATCAGAGGGTCTAGTGAGAGACCAGGAGCTCAGTGTCGAACTACAAGAAGCAGTTGTAGTGACCTTGAAAGGACTGTTACGTTTGAGTTAAGAACTGTTATAGACTGTTTCCATAGGAGACAGCATTCCTCCAAGTTCAGATGTGGCTTCTGACTGGGGGCCTTTCCCTGCACGGCTGTTCTCTTATTGAAGTCTCGGAGTCTGCCAATTGAATTTGCAACTACCTAAGGTTGTCCTGGCCCTAACCCTCTTTCCCCCAAAAATACAAAAAGGACTGTTAAGAGAAATAAAACCTCTTTTACATCCAAGAAGTGTCTGTCGCCCAATAACTCTGTCCACCTTGCACCCACTATGCCTCACAACCCACCACATAAAGAAGGATGTCAACTATCTTTGGCTTGGAAAGTTCTCATTAGACTGAACAAGGCCGGAGACCTTGCTACATACCCATGATGGTGATGTTTGAATGGAAGAAATGTAGGAGGACCTCTAACATGAAGGGAGGACTCTAATGTGAACAAGGACCTTCGTGACAGGATCACTGGTATTTTATTAACCCTTTCCCATCCAAGTCCCGGCATCCCTTTAAACAGGGTCTTTACACCTGGTGGGCAGGAAGGTCTACCAGATCACATGAGCACTGTGGCGAGTGGTAGAGGGGTACAGGGGGTACTTGTATGTGATCGAGAAGCTATGTAGAGAAGAGCACCCTGCTGGCTTCTCCCAGCCAGCCATGACCTACCTGCATTGCATAGAGAGGCACAGAGTCCCAGTGATGACATCACTGTGTCTTAAATAAAGGTATGCAATGAAAGTGTTAATAAAACATTTTGTTAAATATAAGAGGGTAAAAGGAGGAACTAAGGAATAAAAAATATAAGTAGATTAATCTTCAGCTTTATGGTTTGACCATCACATGGTGTTTACGAGGAAAATCCCTGCTGTTTGGACTCATTTAAGTAACAATAAATCACGCGAGAGCGGGTCACGCCCCATCTGCATGTTAAGAATTGATTTGTGGAATTGCACAAGGGGAATCTATATATTTCTGTCTAAAAACTAATAACTGGGGAAAGGGGTCTGGTTTAATTTGCTCCGTCCAAATACTAACTAGGACGTTTTATCTGCTATCCTCCATGTTCCCAGGTATGTGGGTGGAAAGGTCACTTCATAAATCCACCACCAGGAAAGACAGAATTTTGTTGTAATTATCTCCCGCAATCAATATCTCTCAGGTCTTGGTGGACAGAACAGACCAGAGATTAGTATGAAAACGCAATTAGCTGCCGCCTTCCCCATTCGATATTCCGCTAGCAGCTGGCTGCAGTAAAAAAGGGATACATATGAGGAGGCTGCAAACAATGACGCTGGAGGGCAAATCTTATATTTTATAGGATCCGTGAAATGGTAATCACACAAGTGCTTGTGGCACGGATTCTCTTGTCATGGAATTAATGAAGCACATGACAGATGGTCCTTGTGGTACGGCACTACAATGTACCTGCAGGTTCCTCCTCAAATAGATTGCACAGGAATGTAAAAAAACACTCTTCTGAAGGTGACATTGACGCGTCTTATAAAGTTACGATTATTTTACTGTTACGTGTGGAAGCAGATGTAGGCCTTAAAGGAAACTTGTCATGAAGGACTATCACGGGGTCTCCTCCTTAACCACTTGCCTACCGGGCACTGTCACCCCCTTCCTGCCCAGGCCAGTTTCCAGCTTTCAGTGCTGTCACAATTTGAATGACAATTGCGCGGTCATGCAACACTTTACCCATATGAAATTTTTTAGCTATTTTTGAGACAGATAGAGCTTTCTTTTGGTCGTATTTAATCACCACTCTGTTTTTTACTGTTTGCTAAACAAAATTAAAAAAAGACCAAAAGATTTGAAAAAAAAAAAAAAAAAAGAAGGTTTTCTTCGTTTCGGTTAGAGCATTTTGCAAATAAGTAAATTTTCTTCTTCACGGATGGGAACTGATGAGGCTGCACTAATAAGCTGCACTGATGGCCACTGATGAGGATGAGGAGGCACTGATTAGCATTGAGAAGGCTGCATTGATGGTCACTGATGAGGAGGCACTGATGAGGCTGCACTATTTAGCACTAATAATCTGCACTGATGGCCACTGATGAGGATGAGGAGACACTGATAAGGCTGCACTAATTAGCACTGATAAGGCTGCACTGATGGCCACTGATGAAGCTGCACTGATGAGGAGGCACTGATGAGGCTGCACTAATGGTCACTGATGAGGTGGCACTGATAAGCTGCCCTGATGGCCACTGATGAGGCTGCACTAATGGGCACTAATGAGGTGGCGCTGATGGCCACTGACAAGGAGGCAATGATGAGGCTGCACTAATGGGTACTGATGAGGCTGCACTAATGGGCACTGATAAGCTGCACTGATAGCCACTGATGAGGCTGCACTAAGGGGCAATAATGAGGTGGCACTGATGAGGAGGCACTGATGAGGCTGCACTAATGGGCACTGATAAGGCTGCACTGATGGCCAAAGATGAGGAGGCACTGATGAGGCTGCACTAATGGGCACTGATGAGGTGGCACTGATGGCCACTGACGAGGCTGCACTAATGGGCATTGATGATGTGGCATTGATATGCTACACTGATGGGGCTGCACTGATAATCAGTACCCTGTTTATCAGTGTAAAAGTCACAGGATAGTCGGTTATCGGCTTTTCTTTCCTCACACAGTGACAGCGGAGGAAAGGAAGTGCCAATAACCGGCATTTGTTTACATGTGACAATCTCTGATTGGACACAGCTGATCACATGGTAAAGGGCTGCTGTGATTGGTCCTTTACCTCGATCTGTGGTCAGCTGTGTCCAAGGGACACAGTGATCACAGGGCGCGCAGGGGGACCGTCATTTCTGAACGAACTGACTGTGCTGTAGCCATCTTTTGGCTATAGCGTGGTTGGCAAGTGGTTAAAATACAGGTAGCCTATTAAGACCCATTACCTTTGTAGCGCTTACCCCCGCAGGAGCAGGTGGTGAGGTGACGATGGGTTCTCTGCTCTGCCACAACTCTCTAATCTGCTCAGTCCCCATTGACACACTTAGTCATATACTTAAGACCGTATGCAATTGTGGATTTAAAGTGGTTGTAAACCCTTCCATATACCCAGTGAAGTGACTGGCCTCAGATGATACACAGAGATTAAACAAACCTCCTACATAAAGTTGTACTTGTTTATTCGTCGTCTTATCTTCTCTTTGTAGCGCTACTTCTGTAGGAGCCGCAGGGATTACTGTCCTGGTCTTCTCAAACTTCTGCCCGGCAGCCAGGCACACAACAGGCTTATTCACTCTTTCTTCAAGGACCAGTCTAGGGGATGTTGTTTTTGTGGTTTATATTTTTGTAAAACTTGGATAGGGTTGAGGGAGGTGGTGGGATACTCCAAAGAACTATGTACAATTTGAGGACTTGGTATTCCTTTCTGAGCAAGCTATAATGAAATCCGGGCTTGTGATAAACAGGAGTAGAGAGAGTAGAATTTAAGTAATAGAATTTAGAGCCGCAAGAGCAAAGACCCTTTAACCACTTGTCGTCCGTGCTATAGCCAAAAGACAGCAGCAGCACGGGCCTCAAATGCGGGGAGGGTCCCCATGTACGCCCTCCCATTTTCGTGCTGCCTGCTCACCCCAGGGGGCGTGCGGCGTGATCTGTGCTCGCGCTCTGTGGTGCTTTTGCTGTCTAATCTGTCCTCCTCTAAGATGTAAAAAACATGGGTTGATCCTGCCTGTTCCTGTGTCCCCCTTAGTGTGCTGACCACAGTAATCATGGCTGCTGATCCATGATAATTTGGTCAGTTTACGTGCCTCCGTCATCCCACTACTCTCCTCTCTTCCCCTCTCCCCTTCCCTCCCTGCTTGTCAGCTCCTGTGTGTGTGTGAGGCAATCTGCTCCTCACCTCTCCCCTCCTGCTGCTATTAGTAGCTGGCAGTAAAGTTTAAAAAGGATTACTGCCAGTCGCTCTGTCCTACTAAGCTTTGCTACCCTGTGTACATGTTTGTATAAAATTGTGCCTGTAAATACCTTATTTCAGTTCATTTCTGGCTGGTCACATGACCTCTGGCTGCTCTCCTCCCCCAATCTAAGGGATATAGGGGGGGGAGGGTCTGAGCGGACAGCACAGCGTTCACGTGACCTCCTGGCAGACGTCAGAGGGAGATCTTGACCCCTCCTGCTGTATCCCTTAGATAAGGGGAGGAGGGCGGCCGGAGGTCACGTGACCGGCCAGAAATTAACTCAAATAAGGTATTTACAGGCACAATTTAGTATAGGGTAGTATAGCTTAGTAGAACAGAGGGGCTGGCAGTAATCTTTAGTTGACTTTACAACCACTTTAAGTAGGAGATTATCTGGACAGAACTCTTCAGGGCATCAGTGGGTGTCCCCCTTTAACAGACCCACAGCTGACAGAAGGCACAAAGGAGTAGCTAGAGCCCAAGGTCCCCAAGATCTCTCAGTGTCTGTACTCACAGGGCCCAATGACAGATGGATGCCTCCTTCCAATCTTCTAAGAAACACCCTTTAGTGATACCAGACAGATCTTTGGCAGACAGCTCCCTTCAGTCAGCTTCTTCTAAACACCAGGCATTCTTCCCCTCAGACCATCCGCCTGAGGCCTCAACAAAAGCAGCTTCTGCCTGGGAGGGCAGCATGCCCCCCTGGCTGGACTCCTCCATTCTGGGACAAGACCCATAGCTCTGTGTGCTCCCAGAATATATGCAGTCTCCCAGCATGCCAGAGCCTGCCTCTTTGGGATAGGCCAGGGCTGCATCAATAATAATGCTACCATCTGCAAACTCCACACCTATCTTCCAGAAACTTCTCACGTTACCTGGATACAGAAGGAGCTATCAGGCACACTGGCAGCAGCAGAGCACACAGAGCAGACCTAACTAAACAATTACAGCTCACTGAGTACAATGAGCCAAAACTATGCTCTTTTTTTTTAACTCAAAGAAATCTTTTATTGAAAAAAAAAAAAAATCACAAATACAAAATTAGATGTTCATATCAAAAGAAAAAAGATACAACTTATATGAAAGGTATCACAATTTAGTATCCCAACAATGTCCCTACTGTACCCATTCATCCACATAGTCAGTTCAAATTATGCTTTTACCTTAAAGAGGAACTGCAGTCTGCTCACATAATCCATAATAAAAAAAGTTTGCCATTCTGAAGCTTCCAACCACTTTGCATATTATTTTATATATACTGTGATTCTGTACTTGCCAAATATGCTGCAGAAATCTCCCTCCACTGCAGCCATTTTAACTGTGGGCAGCTGAATCTGCTGCCTGCTCACTTCCTGGATTTACACAGACACAACTCCAGCTCTGTAGCTCTCATTGGCCCTCTTATGATTCACCCCCCTTCCTGGCAAACTCTCACAAGAGTGAGAGAGAGAGAAAGAGCCGTGCATGAAGTCATAAGCCTAGGCTAATGACCAGACAAGAAACAGGAAGTGGGCTGTATAAGGTATTTACTGGCAAAAACAAAATGTTTTACTATCCAAAGTTAAAACAACAACAAGAGCAGAAGATTCAATAGATGAAAAAATTACTGAAGTTCCACTTTAATCAAAATTGAATACTGAATATAGTGTGGCAACTAAATTTACCTATCAAAGACACACACAAACACATGCCTAGCTATCCTAGCACCTACCTAGGAAGATCATCTACCATAGATCCCATCTGTCCCTGATTTTGAGGGACTGTCCCTGATTTGGGGCAATGTCCCTCTGTCCCTCATTTTGGTCTGATCTATAAAGATGTATATAAAATGCAGTTTTTATCTATCAAAAAGTGTTTTCCAGCGCTAAACCTTTCATCTGATTTTTAAATTGCTGCATTTGTAATTTCCATAAGCCAATATAAAGGAATATAATTAGTGGTAAAAAAGCCCTTGTGGGTTTAACCAATCTTGTTTTTTTTTTTACAATTCTCCTTTAAGGGGGCGTGACAAGGGATGTGTCCTATGCCTGCATACTTTTGCTGATAGATGTCCCTCATTCCCATCTCAAAAAGTTGGGAGGTATGGTCTACATCTGCTGAAAGTACAGAATTTACAGCTTGTCTGAGAGTTCTGAAAAAAATGGGCAGAGAACTGAGGTGGTTACACTCTGCAGAGCTCAGTAAGGAGAGGTCTGAGAGCTGATTGGAGAGAAGGGACAAACCACCCTCCACACGGCACATGGGAACAGAGCTGAGACTGTCAATCTGCTGGAGGTCCCTCCCCTGTCACCTTTTTTTCTCTTGGTGTCAGGAAAACTTGTCAGAAGTGATTCATGCTGATAGAGAAAGGAAGCAGCTGAGAGAAATTACACTTATAAATGGGATAGAACTGCGCCTGGAATTAAATATGTGGATGTTACACTGCGCTATTGAGATTGACTCAATGCTTGCAAAATGACAGCACTGTGACAGCAAATTTGAAAGGAAATTCCAATATCTATAATTTAATAGTTTGTTAGTTACCGTATATACTCGAGTATAAGCCGACCCCAATATAAGCCAAGGCGCCTAATTTTACCACAAAAAACTGGGAAAACTTATTGACTCGAGTATAAGCCTAGGGTGAGAAATGCGCAGCTACTGTAAGTGGAAAAGAGGGTCAACAATGCCCATTTGCAGCCTCACTGTGCCCATTTGCAGCCTCAGGTCCCCCAAACTTCAAACTCAGTAGTTAAGGGTTCCTAGATGCCCCCTAGCTGCAGCCAAAATTTGGGATCTCCGGACCCAAAGGGTCCCGAAATGACAGATGGACACAACATAGCCAAAGCTGGGGTTCCTAGCACCAAGTGGCCTCGAGATACGGGGCCCCAAAGTCGGTTCGGAAAATGTCATTCTCTGCTGCAGAAAAGTGCTTGACTCCAGTATAAGCCGAGGGGGGCATTTTCAGTTATTATTTCAAATTTTCTT
Organism: Aquarana catesbeiana; assembly: GCF_042186555.1. Lineage (NCBI taxonomy): Eukaryota > Metazoa > Chordata > Amphibia > Anura > Ranidae > Aquarana > Aquarana catesbeiana. Next base: position 273,023,756 of record NC_133334.1, read on the forward strand.
AATTTTTGAATTTTCAAATTTACAAATTGTGATCATAACAAATGACCCACAAAACAAACAAAAAAAAAAAACGAATGAAACTAAAACGAACAAATTTTTTTCAGCAGTGCACATGCCTAGAAACTACAGTACTATTAAATTGAATCTTAACGTTTCTAAATAACCTCAACCAGTTTAGAGGAGTCATAAAGGAAAGGTCCTGATGTACACCTTGAGTATACAACCCCAACAGTGGGCGGGTGTGCGTGCTCCTAGAGTGGGGGGTACCCCCGGAGGTGGCAAAAGTACCTGACGCCTAGTAATTAACGTTGGCCATCTTTCCGCGGGGCCCTTCTTTAGGTGGTGCACTGTCCCTTTAAGAATGTTAATCATACAGGCCAAGCCACTAAGTGTGAGCATTCTCTGTTTTGGCTAACCGTGTGTGGTGGGCGGTTAGGGCATGTAGTTCAGCTCACCACTTCCTTGCAGGTGACTAATCTGGTCCCAACAGCTTGATGACCTGCGGTTCCCAGCAATCAGGTCTCGGATCCTCACAGAGGCCAAAGTCTCTCAGCTCAGACCCTGAAGACACAACGATTATCTCTCTTAACCTAGTCTCAAAAGGCAGCTCCAATAGGCTTACGTGCAGGCCCATCTCCTCTCCCTGATGTGGGGGAATAGGCACAGCCACAGGTCCCTCTTGGCTCCTCTCTAATGGCTCTGGTCACTTGGCTGTGGGGCACAGACCCTGGCTGCAGATCTGTCCCGAGCCCACCCTTCTTTGAAGCCAATTAGAGCCTCGGGCTCCAATCATGTGCTTAAAAAAAAAAACACCCCCCATTGAAATCCATGCGTCTGGCTCCCTGCATGGAGAATAGGGGGCGGGCGCATGGATTAGGACGACGGCACCCCTCCGCCCCTTATGGAGCTGCTACCACTGTTTGAGTTAAGATTCAAAGGAAAGATAAGTGCGGAACATACTCATTCAATACAACAGTGCATGATCACCAATTGATCAAACATTTGAAATGGTTGTGGTACTTTAAGTTGAGCTGCCTTTTTAATCTCAGGTCATGGGGTATGGTCTCAGAGAACCTTTAAGTTCTTTGGTAGCAGCTAATTTCCCAGTGGTGGGCCAGACCTGTGGTTACAGGAGCAATAGCTAAGGGACACCTCACCCTGAGGGGAGAGATGGAGGAAATCACATAGGAAGGCATAGAACACAAAACAAGTAGAAGGATTCTATCAGTTTACCCCTGGACTTGTGGGCTTTGGTTTAGGATATGGTCAGGGGCCAAAAAGACAGACTGTATATTGCTTGCCTCTACTTTGAATGCATTGCCTCCAGTGAAGTACACTGCTCAATAGGGCTTCCAATGAACCCTCTGAGCAAGTTGCACTTTGGCAAAAATTCAAACCCCTTTCACTTCCTCCAGCAGAATTGTGGCTCAAAGATGAACTTTAGGTTTAGGTTTAACTTTATTCTGGACCCTGCCTTTATACCTAGGGATGTTGTTTCGTCCTAATTGTCTGTCCTGTGCAATGCTCTGCCATGCAGATCCTGGTCAAGAAGGCGAAGGAAGGAACTAGAAGTAGCAAAGATCAGATCAAGAGGGATTTATGTCAGTCACCCTGCACCTAGCTCTTATAGACCATTAAACCCCATAAGCCTCCCACTGCAAATAACTCCCATAGACCATTGATGCCCAAAGGTTTTCCACAAGATTTTGGAGTGAGTCTATTGCCGCGTACACACGAGCGGACTTTACGGCAGACTTTGCTCGGCGGACTTTATGCGGGACTTTACGAATGAATGGACTTGCCTACACACAATCCACCAAAGTCCGTCGAATTCATACGTGATGACGTACGACCGGACTAAAACAAGGAAGTTCATAGCCAGTAGCCAATAGCTGCCCTAGCGTGGCTTTTTGTCCATCGAACTAGCATACAGACGAGTGGACTTTTCAACCGGACTCAAGTACGACGGATAGATTTAAAACATGTTTCAAATCTAAGTCCGTCCAACTTTTGAGCAAACAAAGTCCGCTGGAGCCCACACACGATCGAATTGTCCGACGAAATCCCGTCCGCCGGGCAAAGTCTGCCGTAAAGTCCGCTCGTGTGTACGCGGCATTAGGGAATTATTTCCCATGCAGCCAAAAGGGCATTTGAGAGGTCAGGTACTGATATTGGATGAAAAGGCTTGGCTGGCAATCAGCATTCCAATTCATCCCTAAGGGGTTCAGTAGGGTTGATGCGCACAATTGTCTAAAATGACATTGCGTGTTGTAGATTTAATAGCGCCCTTCACTGGAAACCCCTAAACTCAATGGTTTTGTAATTGGATGACCAAAAAGCTCATATAGGTTGGCCATATGGTACATCACATGAGCAATGGTGGAAAATGCATGGGGAAGTAGACCTGTGTCATGGGCCCACTCTCAGTGCCTCTTCTGCAGAGAACTGACATGGCAGATAATCTTCTTGCAGGACCTCTATGCTCGGTGCATTCTGCCTGTGTGGTAAAGAAAGGGAAGGGCATGCAATAAGCACAGGAAGTAAAAGATGGCCATACTAAAGGAATACCATACTGCAAGACTTGCTACACCATTGGGTTTTATAATGGCTTCCACGAATATCATCATCATGAACTCTACATGAGAAGGAAAGGAGGAAGAGGTTTTGTAAGTTGGACAAAACTCAAAAAACATTTTTCTATATAAATGATATATATAGAATATAAATAACAATTACCAACATACTAATGACCATGCATTGCCTTCACAGATATTTAATAACTTGGAATTGTATATTTGTAATTTAGGTTTACTCCAGGCAGTTAGGCGCAGAATCAATTAAATTACAGTTGCCCTCTCTTGCCAGGAAACGCACGCAACAGACACACAGGGTGACAGTAAGACAATTTTACTGTAATTATCGCCTCAAGGCATTGGAGTCCAGGAACTCACAGGCGGGGCTACAATAAATAGACATTGGCAATGTTACATGACAGTCCAGGTGCTCTGTGCCCATATACATCACTGCAGGGGTACTGTGGGGCAAACTCAGCATAAGTGACAGGAACACGTCTCTGCTCTGATTGCAACAGCCTCTGGCACTCATATGATATCTGTGTTCCCAGATCCTTTGCTCTCGTGTATGGGGATAGGGGGAGCCTGACACAAGAAACCAGCTGATTTCAATTTGACTACTTCATTGTCCATATTTGATAGGCCACTTAAACTATTCATTTAGCACAGGTGTGTCTGCCTTGCAACCACTTCCCCTGATAGCCTCTTTAAATTACTTCCACTGTGTCTCCACAAATGACATTGCCAAGTCAGGGCAAGAAGCCTCTCCTATGCTGGACAGGGCTGTTACAGGATGGGGGCAATATTATCATGTACCCAGTTAGAGGCTGAAATTACATCAGGGCTTCCCTTACGCCTGTGGTCTAAACACCCCTGGAATGAAGAATTGGGGATGATTGGGCCCAGAGTAGCACAGGGGTCAAAAGTCCAGTCTACAAAAGCTTGTTGGGTAGGTGCAGTGTGGTGCGATAGGCAGTAAATTTACAGAATACTGATTTGCAAAGAACAATGTATTGAAACAGCAGAAAAAGGCATGGCCGGTCCAACTCAATAGGGGGGGGGGGTTCCTGAAAAGGTAGACGTAGTTCCTTCTCTTTCCCTACTCCACTGGAACCTCTGCCTATTGCTAGCACTGTCCCTGTCAGACGGGAAACCTGTCCCTACCCTGTCCACATAAAGCACGCCAAACCCAAGTTAAATAGACTCTGCTTAACCTAAGATGGCTACCAGGGTTACATGGGGCATGTGCATCCAACCAGATCACTGCCCGGGTGTCCGAGGAAATCATAGAGAAACCCAGCTTCTCTTGGCTTCCTCTCCCATCTGCATTGCCAGTCGATCGCCACCTGCAGTAGAGAGTATAAACTGCAAGAGAATATAAACTGCACCTGCCTACAAACACATGTAGCGGTGTAGTTGCCACTAGTAACAAACATCCACCAAATCACCCCGATGCCAAACTCCCATACATCACTTGCAGAGACAATGAACAGTCTTTTGCTGGTTTTGTTTTGTTTATTTGGGGGGTAAAACTTGGTTGGGGAAAAGGGTATATAGGATGCCCATAGGATTGTTGAATTGCCATCATATTTTTAAGGCTGCAAAAGTTAGCATATAGTTAGATCCAGAAGAGATGATGTGCATGTATTTATGGCTATGATCTTTCCTCCTGCATCACCATGCAGACCGTTTCTCCTCCTCTGCTTAACTCCCGCAGACTATTGCTTCCAGGCGTTCCCCATCCATTACTGCGTGAGGGATGAAGACATCACTCTTGACCGTGTAAGCGTGATATTCCCAGAACTTCTCTCCTCCTGCAGAAATCTTATATTGAAGTAAAGTAATGCCACATCTTCTTCTGTAAGCTAGAAGGACCCACTCTGAATAAATCCTTTAAGCTGGCACTGGTTGCTCGCAGCTACTAGGCCAGAGGCCTGCAGCACCTCTCCCCGGAGGCTTAGTAATTTAAAAGCACATTGTTGGATTGTGGACTAATGTTCCTAGCCAGCCCAGCTTGCAAATCCTGTGCAATCAGGCTAGATTGATTTGACACATATCCCCACAGTCTCTCCTCTGATACAGGACTCCCCATCATTGACGGTGTAATGAAGAAGACTTGGCTAACGACAGTGTAGAAGCAAAGTTCCCTCACAGACTTCCTGGCACATCCAGCCCTCCACTGTGGTACACTTACCGACCTTTTTCGGAGTCATTGATGGAGAACTTGACCGGACCATACATTCCGACAGCTTCACCTGCCCCTCTGCTCCAGGAGTTCTTTACCAATGACAGTGTAATGGTAAAGACATTGCCAAAGACCGTGTAATGACAAAGTTCCTTCACAGCTCTCCCTGGGCCTCCTCTTGCGATTGGTGCACCCCCCCCAGATGGGGGTGCCCTCCTGCTGCTGTCTAGTATTCCATCCTCCACTTCACTCAGCCGGCAACTCCTCCCAGTGGCATGTTACCTCAGCCAATTCCAATTGGGGATTGGTCAGGGCTCCCACACAAGCTGTCTGCCACTACAGTTCTAGGCCCTGTCCCTCTTCTAGAACATTCTCCCTGGAAGCAGGGGAGGCGCCCCAGACCCAGAGCACAGGTGACCAAAACCCACTGCTACTCGGACCATTCCCAACCCCCAGATCAAAACAGACAGGCCTAGCTTGCAGCATAGGCCTGCCTAAATTTGCCTGTGCTGACAGTCTCCTAGTAAAACCCTATTACTAGCACCTACCTATTGGTAGAGGGTGCTACACACACTTTTGGCAGAAGTCTGATAGGAAAATCACCAAAGAGTCATCATGGTGAAGCAAACTGCACAGCAGCTGGCAGGAACACTAGAACCCATGACAGGATGAAAGCGTGGTTTAAGACAGGTGGTGGTAACCAACCAAAGGCAAGGCAGAAGGCAGGCAGAGGTCACATTGGGCAGTCAGCAGTATCCTGGTGAAGAGGCAGGCCTATGATTCGTAGGGAAGTCATCAAGCAGGCAAACAAAGATGGGGTCAAGATCAATGATACAAAAAAGACGCCACTTGCCCCCATCTATAGCTGGCTATCACAGTAAGAAGCACTGGAAGGCTAACAACAGGTATAAACAAGACCAAGGATAAATCTAAGGGAAAAACCAAGCTTAACTTACCACCAGCCTGCAGACAACCAAATAACCTGTCTAACAGAATGCGTTAAAAGCAGGGGTTTAGTCTGCACATATTTACAAATGCATGCATAAGCCACAGAGCCTCATCATAACACCCTGGTATCTGTGGTACCTAACACTAACTTATAAGTGTCCCAACAGTGGTGGCACATGCATTCTGATGGATAGGTGAGCAGGTGGACTGAAGGGGAGCCACCCCTTCTTAAAGGTACAGGGGCACACTGAACACCCAGCATATAGCACAATGGCTGCAAAGGTGTCAGTGCGTTGCCTGACCAAAAAACATGACAGTGATACAAAACAGATGCCACTTGCCGCCATCTATAGCTGGCTATCGCAGTAAGAAGCATTGGAAGGCTAACAACAGGTTACCAGGAGATCGGAGCTGAGACAAGTCCAGGGACAGTCCAAATTAGCAATGGGTAAGCAGATCATAGGGACAAATGTGGGTTTGGGTTGCAGAATAACAGCTGAACACCATCCAGCAACTTTCTTCCTCAGCTCTGTCCCCTAAATAGGTCGTCTGTCACCTAGATCAAACATGCTTGCCCATGTGCCTGCATGCTCATACATCTGTGCAGTGTTTACGTGAATTAGCCGGTTCTTGCAAACCATGCATGTGCACACTAATGGCTGGCAATGACCCTTGTTCTGTACATTGGGGCATGCAAGCATCTTCCTGGTCCTGGCCAACATTTGCTCAACATTCCTGAGATTAAAAAGAGAGATACCTATAAGCATAAGGTAGATAGGCAGAGGACACATTCTAGCCACTCCTCCATTAATGTGTGCCATGAAGATTTAATGCACAAAAATCACTGGTTACACCCAAAGTCCTTTTTTTTTCCACCAATTATCTTCCTTTTTTGACTGGTTCTTCAAATTAAAAAAAATTAAACAATTAAGAGGCTGGATGAAAGGTTTAATGCAGGTGAACACTAGTGGTCTATATTCATTGTGCCAAAAAGAACTGATGGTGAAAAAAGAAGAACAGAGATATCATTCCAATAGAGAGACATTTCCTCCAAATGAGGGAAGCTATGCTCTCATAATATACATCATTCTACAAGCCCTTTTGTACTAAAACAAGAAAATTGCTTCTTTGCTCATCACAGAAGATAACATCTGAACAGGAACCTTTCCTCTTTAGATGCCTTCTATGATTCTCGGCAATGCATTCAAGTGTAATCTTCATATGTGCTGCCGTTCAATGATCCCTATAAAAAAAGTCTCTGTGTTGCTATGGCTAATTTAGTGACTGTTGTAGCATAAATATGGAACAACATTTTGGAACCATGTATCGTTAAGAAGGTAAGATTTCCCTATTCGTATGTTAACAAACCTGTTGGGCTGGTTCATGAGTTTAAGCAGGAAGTGATGCTATAGGAAGTAGGGGGAGGGGAAGGAGGGCTTGAACAAGCCATGTGGCGAGGAACTGGTAGTTTTGGAGGACTTCGGAGGAGCAGTCTGGCGAGATCCAGGTTAAAAGGAAGAAGACCTCACCAGGAAGAACTAAGTTAGGGAACTGTTTAGTGTATGCCTGTCACATACATTATACATGCTTGTTTGCTAAGGAGGATAGATAGCCTGTGCATGCTGTAGGAAAATTTTGTAATGCTTTGTATGCCAAGAATTGTTTTTTCTTACAGAGTACAGGATTTTTGTTTAGTAAAGCAAATTAAGATACATTGCAGAGGGGTGTATGCTTCCTTGGTTTACTGCAAAAAACCTTAAAGAAGCAGTCTGCTAACAGGTATTCAGTGCAGGCACCTAGAGAAGAAACCGTTTACATCGAATTTATTAAAAGAATATTGCACTTACATTCAACAGGAAAAAACTGACACGTCCTCATGAAATCCAATAAAACTTATTAGTCGAACGCAGTGGTTAGATGAAAATCAACCACTGCGTTCGACTACTAAGTTTTATTGGATTTTATGAGGACGTGCCTGACTTTTCCTGTTGGATGTAAGTGCAAAATTCTTTTAATAAATTCGATGTAAACGGTTTTACACTGGAGATTTTCTTTGTTTCTATGACGATTGACCTACTGAGTGAGAAGTTTACCTTGATTGACGTGGAAACGGATGGTGGATCTGCCATAGAGTTTAATGTCTGAGAGAGCTTAGTCTCCTGATGCCCATCTGACTCAATGTTAATAGCATTTGAGTCCACACAATCTGGTAAGCTCATTTGAACCTCTGTACTGGAGGAGGCTTACACACCAGGGTGATCTTTGGAGTAACAAGGCTTTCTTCTATCAATATTGAAGTTTGATACACTTTGTGCTTCCTTATCTATGAACATTTTTTCTTTTGATGTCACATATGGACTTTAATTCATATACACGGTATAGGAGTGGATTGTTCATTCTGAACAGGATGATTGTATGATACACCATTTGATTGGATATTCCATTAATATTCTTTATTGCTATTTTTGAAAAAGTCACTTTAAATCACTGTACCTGCATTATACACTAAATTACCAAAAGTATTGGGACACCTGCCTTTACACGCACATGAACTTTAATGGCATCCTAGTCTTAGTCCGTAGGGTTCAATATTGAGTTGGCCCGCCCTTTGCAGCTATAACAGTCTCAAATCTTCTGGGAAGGCTGTCCACAAGGTTTAGGAGTGTGTCTATGGGAATGTTTGACCATTCTTCCAGAAGAGCATTTGTGAGGTCAGGCACTGATGTTGGACGAGCTGGAAAGCACTCATAGGGAACACATTTGACCCTTTGATCGCCCCTGATGTTAACCCCTTCCCTGTCATCGTCATTTATACAGCGAGTGCATTTTTTTTTTAGCACTGATCACTGTATTGGTGTCACTGGTCCCCAAAAAGTGCCACTTAGTGTCAGATGTGTCCACTGCAATGTCGCAGTCCCACTAAAAAAATTGCTGATCGCCGCCTTTACTAGTAAAATATATAAAAAGTCCCTAAATTTATCCCATAGTTTGCAGACGCTATAATTTTTGCGCAAACAAATTCTTCTAGATTGTAAGCTCTAACGAGCAGGGCCCTCTGATCCCTCCTGTATTGAATTGTATTGTATTGTAATTGTACTGTCTTCCTCGATGTTGTAAAGCGCTGTGCAAACTGTTGGCGCTATATAAATCCTGTATAATAATAATAATATACGCTGGGATTTTTTTTTACCAAAAATATGTAGTAGAATACATATTGGCCCAAATTGATGAAGAAATTTGATTTTTTACATTTTTATATAGCAGAAAGTAAAAAAATATTGGTGTTTTTTTCAAAATTGTAGGAAATTAGATTTTTTACACTTTTTTATTGGCAATCAGTTTGTTTGATATTTGGTTCATCGATTGATCTCATACAGGAAGTGAACAATGGTTATACGGTTTCATCATATTTCTTAGATCGGATCGTTTCTTATCCAGCCTAATACCCAATTCTTTTTACAAATCAAAATAAGAAATGCAGCTCAGACTTAAAAATCGAGAACTGTAGATTCCTCCCCTCTCTACTATGGTTACAGGATTATGCAGAGATGCACGAATTAATACTCTAAAGAGAAAGGAGAAGTCAGACCTGGGAAGAATTACATTCTGAAGAATAGATTTATAGAGAAAGGGAGGATTAGTGTTTCTGTAATGTATCCAAGACTGTGCCTTCTAAAGAGAATGCAGCAGTCTCAGCATGTGCTGGTACAGAACAATATACAATGGAAAGTAAGTGGTGCGGTGCAAGCTTAAAAACGATGACTAAAGCGTAAAGTAAAAATCCAGATTCAGATGAAAGTGCAATTTACTTTTGTGCGCTTTAAATAATGATAAATAATGTTTAGTAGTTAAAAAAAAAAAAAAATAGTTCCCATCAAGATTTGCCCCCGCTTAACCCGCACAAATGCTTTACACACCGCAATCTGTACCAGTAAAGCCCCATCTACCCCCTTCCATTACCCCACACTGACCCTTTCTCATCGCCTGTACTCCCATCCATTCAATCCTGTCCCTTCTCTTTGCCTCTATCCAATGACACTCTACCCCCTCACCTGTATGCCAGGTGCCATGCTGGAGCTTCCCCTGAATGCCTCATAACCCCAGCCACCTGTGCGCCCATGCACCATACTGACCCTTTCAATCCCATCCCTTCTTCTCACCTGTACCCCAATGGCATTCTGTCATCTCAGCCCCTTCTCCCTCACCCATACTCCAGATGCCATCCTGGCCCTTCTCCTTAATGCCTCATAACACCATCCACTCCTAGCTTTCCACCCCACATCCTTCCACATCCACTCCAAATTGGTCTTCCCCATACACCTGTTTCCAGTCATGGCCTATTCTTTGCCTGTACTCCCATGGTTCCCCCATGCACAATGTTAACTGTTCCTCTTTCCCCAGGCATGTCTCTTACCTGTAAGCCCATGGCTCTTCCCCAAGCCTCTCGCCTGTAATCCAAGGACCCTTCCTCAAACATGCCAGTAACGTTGTACCCCACATGTGCTCCCATTAACTTTTCGAATTCATACATCACAGTCAGGGGTTCAAGCTCAGAGACCAGTAGCTATAGTAGTAGAGGGGCTACCAATCATCTGGATAAATACACAAGCAGGTCACCCGCGCGTATGACACAAGATCACCCAAGGGGCGGGGTCTAGTCACCAGAGCTCCAGACAGTGGAGATGGGTTTTGCTGCATGTTAATACCAGGTCTCGGTCCTCAGAATTGCCCCACCAGGAGGTGAGCAAGCCGGGGTCCAGTAGCAGATATATCAGTTAGGGATCAAGCATAAGCATAGTCAGTAAACAAGCCAAATGGCAATAAGAAACGGTTGCAGGGTGGGATCAAGCAGAAGCATAGTCAAGGAACAAATCAAAAGGTCCATAACGAATAGTAGTGGAGATAAGGACAGCTGCAGGTGAGCAAAGGAGAAGATATCAGCTAGAGAGAACACCATAATCTGACAAACGGGAAGTGCAGAGGAATGAGCTTAAATCAGGAAGTTCATTGGAGAAGCAAAGGGTTAAAGGTTCAAGAGAAACAAGGTACAAGGCAAGGTTGTCTGAGGAATTAGGCAGGGAGATGTCCAGCATCTCAGGTGGCTCAGCAAGAAGAGACACCAGACACAGCAGAGGCCACAGTGAATGGCCACAGTTTGACTCTGGGTCCTGACATCACCATACAGGACCTTCCCTTGACTGCCATGACTCCATCCACCCAGTACTCCATGGACCCTTTCCATTCACCATGCATATTACCCTAGTCCTGATTTACAGGCTTCACTTCCCAAGCATGGCATAGCATGGCCACCCATCAACTACTTGCTGCACAACCCACCTGGGCTTTCATTTAATCTTGCTGGATCAGGAATTTGAGCTCATGACCATATGTTCACACAGCACACCACTTTACCCACTAAGCTACAGACTTGGTGGTGACAACTTTAAAAAAATTGTGTTCTGTTAAACAGTATGTGCCCACTTTTTAAACCTTTTTTTTTTTTTTTTTTTTTTAAACTGGCGGCCCTTTTTAACTTTTAGCTTAAGTGAAGTGAACCAAAGTTTTCAGAAAAATATATCATTTAGAAATGTCTGAGAAAAACATAACACATGCATCACATTGGAATGAAACCCACAAATAGGATTTCATTATATGTGGAACTTGAAGGACGGACATCTATAGTAAGATTCTCCTAAGAAAAAACAAAAACCTTAAGGCCCATACACACCTATGAACCATGTCAATGTCAATGTACCCTTCTAGATGTGGCTTTCAGGTTTAAATTAACCTTACAGTACTGGGGACTCAAACTCATGACCTTACAATGTTTGACAGGCCATGCGACCCACTAGGCAGCACCAGACAGAGTTAGCCACAATGGCTCTCCAAAAATAGATTTTTATTAGACACAGAAATCAGATACCTAACCTACATCTAAATATCACCTAGTTAGGGCTTACATTTAGTTTAATCTGAAGTGCATGATGGACTGTTATGGAGGCTCAACACTTGACTTGCATGTTGGAGTACCTAGGCTTATCAAGCACTTAGTATTTTATCTCCAAATCATTTAAGAAATAATGCAGATGCATCGTATTATCTACACTTTTTATTCACGATACCTTCCTATCTTCCTGGAGTGTGCTGGCAAACACACAAAGATAGATACTGTAAATGGCATTTTAAACAGCAAAAAGGGAATCTTAATTGGGTTTGAATAAGCTTGAATAACACAGAAGAGCAATGGTAAGTGCTTGGTAAATGTACTTTTAATATTCTTGTTTGGACAAAGGATCATATTTAACATTTGCCCTTTGCTGTTGGACAGCTCAGCAAATAATGAAGTCTTGGAAATGTTAATTTTCAAAGGGAGAGCAGCCAGACCCTATAAAGGCAAAGGTTTACACAAAGTAGTGCGTAAACCTTTGCCTTGTGAAATAAAAGGGTATAGTCAAGGGCACTAGAGGCTCAGTAGGATATTGTCCTTGGGCATCACTGCAAAGAGCCTCTTAAAGCTCAAGTATGTTAGTACCAGACTTACTTGTGCTTAATTAGAGGCTATGCTATTATAAAACATTTGTCCTTGGGCCATTACATTTTTTTTTCCCCTGATAGAAATATCGGGTCAGCTATTTTAACCTCCCTCTCAACTTTCTGAGATTATCATTTAGGAAAATCACATACCCTTGCTGTGCCACCAGTTTTGCAGATGACAAAGAATCAAAGCTGAATTCCAGGTATGGCAATTTTTACATAGTTCCATTAGTCAGGCTTGGACCAGTTGGCATGGGATCTAGAAGCTAGTGGAGTGAGCACCGGCCTTTCCCATCAACTCTTCATAACCCCCATCCACACCACATCCTTCACCATGCTGATCTTTCCCCTCACCTGTCCTAGCTATGCCACATTGGTCCTCCCCATAAACTTGCCCCCAGTCATGGCCTACCCCTCATCTCTGGTCCCAAGATTAGCCCATGCACAGTGCTAAACCTTCCTCTCACAGCTGATTTCCCATGACTCTTCCCAAGGCTGCTGTTAGAAATCATGGGGCCCCATATAGCCTTCTTGACTGACGGGCCCCCCCCACCCGCCTACACCACCCCCAAGGTGCAGCGGAACAGCGGCACTAATGTTCTGCACCTCCACTCCCCCAAAATGAAAAAAAAAGTTCCTCCTCTGCTCCCGTCTCCTGAGCCCCTCTGTTGATGGGATGGGGTCCAGGGAAATGTAATTTAAGCCATGGTAGGCAAGTAGAAGCAGGGTTGTGGCTTAGTAAAATTGATGTATTAATTTAGGCATAAATGAACAATAAAGCTGCCCAGCCCCCCCTGTTTGGGTGAAGCAGCCTGGGACCAGTACAACAGGACCAGTTGTACTGCCTTATCAGCAGCTCAGACTCTTCCCCATTCCTCTAATCCCATACTGAATGATACCTTTTAGGCAAATCATGTACTCCTTCCATGCCACCAGTTTTGCAGACCACAAAGAAATAATGCTAAATTCCAGGTAAGGACATTTTTACATATTCACATTGGTTCAGCTTGGTCCGCTTGGCACAGGACCCAGAAGCTAGTGGAGCACTTGGGTGGCAGTGCCTGCTATAGTGATTTCCAGATTCCACAGGGATCACATAGGTATTGTATACTGTATACATAGTTGTACTGGTCAACCTTGGACTGGGATCCAGGAGCTATTGGAGTGGACACTCCATGCCAGCCCTTCTCCCTCAATTGTACTCCAGTTGTCATGCTGGCCTTACCCTCAACTTCTGATAACCCCATCCTCTCCACATCCTTCCCCATCCACCATGCTGGTCTTTCCCCTCACCTGTCCTTTCCACTTCACATTGGTCTTTCCCATAAACATGTCCCCAGCTATGGCCTACCCCTGAACTGTTGAACTGTACTCCCATGATTCCTCTGTGTACAATGCTGAACCTTCCTCCTTCACCAGGCATGTCTCTCACATGAACTCTGACTCTTTCCCATGCCTCTTATCCCAAACCATTTTGACACACACTCTTTACATGTTACCAGTTTTGCAGACCACAAAGAACTAAAGCTGAAGTCCACAGGGAAACAAACAAATGTCGATTTTCTGGGCCCCTCTCAGCGCTCAATGTTTATTTTTAATGGTTTACAATAATGACAGGGTATCTGGGGCAGGAAGCAAGGGAAAATCTCCTCAGCATGACACAGGAGGTTTTTTAATCATTCTGTATCCAATGCTAAAAAAGAAGAAAAAAAAAGCACTTCCTCAATGGGTGGGACAGAAAGCTTAGAAGACTTACAACAATCTCATTGGCCAGAAGGTGAAGGGAAATCTCCTCAATGGAACACAGATGCCAAAAAAGCCTGACAGGGGTTATTACCCTCCCTTACTATATCTAAAATGAAAAAATAGTTTAGCATTTAGTTCTACTTTAAAGATAATGTCAAGCTCCCCGTGGAGTAAACAAAGTACCAGGATAAACCTCAAGAACTAAAACATCTAAATAACGAAGAGGTTTTGTTGCACGGTTGTGGAAAGAGAATTCTAGAAATTCCAGTACAGAAAAATAGGAATAGATTTTGAAAAAGGACTTAATTGTAAATGAAATACTGATGTACATAGAAGACCAGTGCTAATATTAAATATAAAAATGCACACAAAATTCTAGTAACTTCTTGTAACATAAAATATCAAATTGACAATCAATGGTCACAACAGTGTTGTTTGTTAATAGCTTGTAGACTTAGGTATTGCTCAGCATCTTTGACTAAATAATTGTCCTTTCTTTTCACCTTTTCCTATATTCCACATAAGGAATTTGTTACAGCTTTCCTGTGATAAAACATAGAATGTCTTTCTGTATTCACAGAGAATAGGACAGTACCAATAAATAACGGAATATGAAAAGGAAGGAGGATTGGAGGGGGGAAAGGGAAAAATTAAGAAAAAAAAAAGTAAAGGAAAGGAGAAAGAAAACGGAAAAGGAGAAAAAGCAAATAGAAAAGGAGAGAAAAAGGAAACAGAAAAGGAGGGAAAAAGATTGAGGGAAAAAGATTAAAAGGGAAAGGAAAGGAAATGGAAAAAGGAAAATAAAAAGGAAAGGAAAGGGAAAAAGGAAAGGGAAAAGGAAAAAGGAGGAAGAAAAAAAAAGAAGAAGCAAGTAATACATTGAAAGGATGAAGAAAGGAAATGGGGAAGAAAGGAAAAAACTAAAAAAAAAGGAAAGGATGCAGGAAGAACAAAGAGAAAAAAAAAAGAATGTAAGCAGGGAAAAGATTTAGAAAGGGAACAGGAATAAAAGGAAATCAAGAAACGATGGGGAAGAAAATGGGGAAAAAGGGGGGAAAGAAAGAAAAGAAATGCAGGAACGTCAAAAGAAAAAAAAATAAAGTAAGAAAAAGGAAGAGACGAAGAAAGGAAAAAAGGGAAAGAAAAAGCAGGAAAAGAGAAAATGGAGGAAGAATAAAAATTAAAGAGGAAAGGATGAAGGGGCAAGAAAGGCAAAGAGAGGAAACTAAATGACACAGAAGGGAGAGGAGGAGGAAAGGAGTTGGGGGAAAAAAAAGAAAACAGAAAACGAAAGAAGGAAGAGGTGGGAAAAAAAGGAGGACTCTTCAATTGCCCACCCCATCTAAAATTACCAGTTTTCTGTCTTTAGCTTCAGTACTTGAATCACTCACTGAGGACAAACATGCAGCAAGTGAAACTTTCTCTGTATGCTTGTTCCAATCCATAGGGGGGAAATTAATAAACCCAGAGCAGACAGAATCTGAAGCAGTAGTGCATAGTAACCAATCAGCTTCTATCTTCAGCTTGTTCAATTAAGCTTTGCAAATTAAAGCTAGATGCTGGTTGGTTGCCAGGCACTGCTGCTCTAGTCATCTTAAATTCTCCCTTTAGTGCAGTGGTTCTCAAGGCCTGTCCTCGGGATCCACTAACAGGCCATGTTTGCAACATAACTGAAATACATCACAGGTGATATCATTTGCTGCTCAGTGATTGCAGTATTCTAGTCTGCATCTTGCCAAAGGAATACTTAAAATCTGGCCTGTTAGGGGGTCCTGAGGACAAGAGTTGAGAACCAGTGCTCTAGTGTTTAGGCAACCAACATCTTCAAAAGGAGATCAGCAATTGCCGATCCTGTATTTCTGTAATGATAGGTTACATTAAAGCATGTATATAAAACTACAACAGGTAACTAGAAGCAATATTATCTAATATGTACAGTATATACGGCCGTTGCGAAAAGTTTTGAGAATGACACAAATATTACATTTTCACAAAGTCTGCTGCTTAAGGATTTTTAGATCTTGTTGTCAGAGTATACTGAAGTATATTATAAGTTTTTAATAAGTGTCAAAGGCTTTTATTGACAATTACATGAAGTTTATGCAATAAGTCAATATTTGCAGTGTTGACCCTTTTTTTTTCCAAGACATTTGCAATTTGCCCTGGCATGCTGTCAATCAACTTCTGGGCCACATCCTGACTGATGGCAGCCCATTCTTGCATAATCAATGCTTGGAGTTTGTCAGAATTTGAGGGGTTTTTTGTTCATCCGTCTCTTGAGGATTGACCACAAATTCTCAATGGGATTAAGGTCTGGGGAGTTTCCTGGCCATGGACCCAAAATTGACATTTTGTTCCCCAAGACACTTAGTTATCACTTTTGCCTAAAGGCAAGGTGCTCCATCATGCTGGCATGCTGTTCCTCACCAAACTGTTTTTGCATGTTTGTCAGAATTTGCTCTTGGAGGATGTTTTTGTACCATTCTTTGGCAAAATTGTGGAGTGAGCTCACTCCCTTGGCTGGGAAGCAACCCCACTCATGAATGGTCTCAGGATGCTTTACTGTTGGCATGACACAGGACTGATGGTGGCGCTCACCTTTTCTTCTCCGGACAAGGTTTTTTCTGGATGTCTCAAAGTCTGTCCCTGATGTTTTTCCTGGAGAGAAGTGGCTTCTTTGCTCCCCTTCTTGACACCAGGCCATCCTCCAAAAGTCTTCTCCTACCTGTGTGTGCCGATGTCCTCACACCTGCCTGCTGCCATTCCCTAGCAAGCTCAGCACTGGTGGTGCCCCGATCTCGTAGCTGAATCAACTGTAGGAGACGGTTCTGGAGCTTGCTGAACTTTCTTGGGTGTCCTTCACAAAGGCAATGGAAATGTTTTTTATGGGATTTAGTTCATTTTCATGGCAAAGAGGGACTTTGGAATTGATTGCAATTCATCGGATCACTCTTCATAACATTCTGGAGGCAGCAGACTTTGCAAAAATTAATTTTAGTGTCATTCTCAAAACCTTTGGCCATGGCTGTACACACACATATACTGTATACACAAACACAAGGAGTATATAGCCCCCTGTATAAAAGGGCCATAAAACCATCTAACAGTGAGTCATTGATGTACTTGTAGTTATAAAATACACCCAGCTAAGCTACAAAATGACTTGCTGTGCGATATATGTAGATAAACCATGTCCAATTCTGGGCGAGAAGTATGATTAAATAGCCAGAGACTTCTTAACTGAAGGTCAGCACAGCAAAGGGAAACAAATTTATTGCTAATAAATGTCAGGCGCATTTAATACCTTACTTTCTTCTACTTCTTCTTCTACTTCTGGGACTCTAAAGGATTTGTTCTGATGCAAATTTTGGTCCTAAAGGCTATTCAGGGACATATTCTAATTGTAATGCAATTATCGTATTGCGCAGTGTTCCACAGAAAGAAGGCGCATTTTAAATGGATTTTCTTTTTTTTTTTTTTGCACTCTTTTTTAGCTAAGGCGGCACTTTTTTTTTCCCCAGAGGCACAACAACTCCCACCTAGCCCTGCTAGTCATCATTCCACACCTAATGCAGCAATACAGCCAGGTTAGTCTTGCAACATAGAACTTGGAGCTTGCAACATATCTTTTTCTTGCAGCGCGTGTTAAAGCTGAACTCGGCAAATAACATGCGCATCGCGTTAGGGCGGAGCTAATGACATCTTCACGTAAAACAAATTGATCAATATTAATGTTTGTATATCTGAGATTTATTGGAGGAAGTAGGTTATAATTTGTTGGTATCACTTGCATATTTGCAGCACTGCAATCAAGTATTACATACAAAAATAACAAAATATTGCAGCCCTTTATTCATTAAAAGGAGAAGTACGGGGAAGCTTGTTTGGCTATACTTCTCCTGTAGATCATAGGGGTGCGGTTCGTTCTGCATTCTTGTGACCCATTTTCAGCAGACAACGGGCTGAAGCCTGCTGTCGGCTGACGTCACAGAGCCAGTCCAGGCTCGGGCAAGAGCACGACAATCAAGTCAGGATCCACCCACGTGCCTGAACGGCACCCTGCTCAGCCTCTCAGCGAGCCGCTGAAAGCCTTGAGCCAGCCGCTCCCACCCCCTCCACAGCCCAGCGTACCAAGGAGCGAGTTAGGGGGGGGCAGAGCAGAGAGCGGTAACTGACAGTGACAGGGCCCTGAGAACCAAGTGATCGCTCGGTTCTCAGTGTTAGAGCCGGCAGGGGACAGATGCAGCATCGGACCAATGCTGCATGCACCTAGGTAAGTATGATTCAAAGAAAAAAAAAAAAAAACTCCATACTTCACTTTTAATACATTGTTAAATGTATTTTTAAATGCACGTAGTGCAAGTACCTAAATGTGACCTGATATCAGCCTTTTGTAGCACAAGGAGCCAATTAGTTCACATGCTTGCAAGAAGCATGCTCATAAGAGAAAACAGCAAAAGTAACAGAAGAGAGAGAAGTTCATCACTGTGCTGCTTCCCAGTCACAGGCTGGTGGTGGGTCCACGATGACCTAGGCTCAGAGAAGTACCATGTGACTTTGTGATGACCAATTACAGCAACCGGAAATGTAAACAGGTGAAGAATGTGACCCCACCACCCCATCTCTCATGTTCATTAAGCAGAAAGGTGGCCGCTCAGCATGGGACCTGGAAACCAGCAGCACTCACCGCAGTAGTGGTGTTCACTACAGTGATTTCCAGCTGCTATGGGGATCCCACAGGTGGAACATATACAGTGCTGTGAAAAAGTATTTGCCTCCTTCCTGATTTTTTATTTTTTTGCATATTTCTCACACTTAAATGATTCAGATCAAACAAATTTTAATATTACAAAAAGATAACCCGACTAAATCCAAGATGCAGTTTTTAAATTATTATTTCATTTATTAAGGGAAAAAAGCTGTTCAAACCTGCCTGGCCTTATGTGAAAAAGTAATTGCCCCCTCCCATGCTGAATCATGAATGAACTGTGATTAACCAAAATTTTTGGAAAGCCGAGTTAAATTTCACTTGCCACACCCAGGCCTGATTACTGCCAGACCTGTTGAATCAAGAAATCACATAAATAGAAGCTGTCTGACAAAGTGAAGCCTGCTAACAGATCACAAAAAGCCACACATCATGCCATAATCTAAAAAAATTCAAGAACAGATTAGAAACAAAGTAATGTACATGCATCTGTCTAGGAAGGGTTTCAAAGCCATTTCTAAGGCTTTGAAACTCCAGTGAACCACAGGGAGAGCCATTATCCACAAACGGGGATAAGTTGGAACAGTGGTGAACCTTCCCAGTAGTGGCCGGCCTACAAAAATTACTCCAAGAGCATGATGACGACTCATCATCCAGGAGGTCATAAAAGAACCAAGAACTGCAGGCCTCACTTGCCTCAGGTAAGATCAGTGTTCATGATTCAACAATAAGAAAGAGACTGGCCAAAAATGGCATCCATGGGAGAGTTCCAAGGCCAAAGCCACTGCCGACCAAAAAGAACACAAAGGCTCATCTCACATTTACCAAAAAACATCTCGATTATCCCCAAGACTTTTAGGCAAATATTCTGTGGACTTACGAGACAAAAATTTAACTTTTTGGAAGGTGTGCGTTCTGTTACATCTGGCATAAAATCAATACAACATTTCATAACAACATCATACCAACAGTCAGACATGGTGTTGGTAGTGTGATGGTCTGGGGTTGTATTGCAGCTTCAGGACCTGGATGACTCGCCATCATTGATGGAACCATGAATTCTGAGCTCTACCAGAAAATCCCGAAGGAGAATGTCAGGCCATCAGTTCCTGACCTCAAGCTCAAGCACACTTAGGTTATACAGCAGGACAATAATCCGAAACACACCAGCAAGTCCACCTTTGAATGGCTCAAACAAAACAAAATGAAGGTTTTGGAGTGACCTAGTCATATTCTGGACTTAAATCCGATTGAGATGTTGAGGCATGACCTTAAACCGGCCGTTCATGCTCGAAACCCCTCCAACGTGGCTGAACTAAAACAATTCTGCAAAGAAGAGTGGGCCAAAATTCCTTCACAGTCATGTAGCCATGTTTTTTTTAAATAATAATATCATACTTGCCTCCACTGTGCAGCTTGTTTTGCCCAGAGTGGCCCGATCCTCGACTTCTGGAGTCCATTGGCGGCTCTCGTGGCTCCTCCCCACATCAGATAACTCCCTAGGAGAAGCGCTCTCCCGGGGGGTTACCTTGCGGGCACGCTCCCGAGTCCAGCATTCGCTGTCCATACCCCCCGGCGCCCGTGTCATTGGATTTGATTGACAGCAGGGGGAGCCAATAGCTGTGTTGCGATCAATCTATCCAATCAAGAGCCGGGATCCCGTGCAGAGAGGGACAGCGCGTCTCCGGCGTGGGAATTACGGGGCTCAGTTAAGTAAAACGGGGGGGCTGGGGGGCCGGTGACTGCCAGAAGTTTTTTCACCTTAATGCATAGGATGCATTAGGGTGAAAAAACATGAGGGTTTACAACCCCTTTAATGATGGTAAAAATTGGTGATTTTATAATAGTTGTTGGAGAACAGCATCCCCCTATTGAAGAGACAATATTTCCCTTGTATCGACATGCGTAGGTGAGGGGACTGGATGGCGCAGGAGGCAGCTGGTCTGTCATATGGAGTAGGAGCACACAACCTCATCCATGGCTTGGCGCTATTAAGGCACACTATAGAGCGCTGCACTAACGCACCAGAACCATGGGAGTACCCTATAATAGGGCTTTGTTGGCATTAAATAAAATCTTTTAAAACGTTATTACACTATGGAAGTCTCTTTTTGATATTTATACGTGGAGCAGGGGCGGATCCAGGGGGGGGGCAACAGGGCAATTGCCCCCTCCGAGATTGTGGGTGAGTGGGTAGGGTGGGCAGGGCAGGCATCGCTGTGGGTGAGAGAGCCGGCGGGCGGCTCCACAGCTGAGAGCACGGGCGGCTCCGTTAAGTGAACAGCTGTGTGCGGCTCAGTGACAGTTAGTTTGTGAGCGGCTGCAGTGCTGGCCAATCAGGGAGCCGGCGGGCGGCTCCACAGCTGAGAGCACGGGCGGCTACGTAAACAGCGGTGTGCGGCTCAGTGACAGTGTGAGCGGCTGCTGGCCAATCAGGGAGCCTGCGGGTGGGGGAGCAGAGAGATAACATCATCTCTCACCGCCCAGCGCCACCCTGCATCCCTGCAGTTCCGCCCACACTGTTGAAAGTACAGGCAGCCGCGGCAGCAGAGAGATTACATCATCTCTCTGCTGCCCCCCCTGGGGCGGGATGGAGCGCTGACACATCCGCTCAGGATGAGCCCTGTGTTCGCTCTGCTCCCATCGCTCTCCCAGTGGCAGCAGCCAGCCCATTCCTCCCAGCCCAGCACTGATGACAGGGGGTCACCAGTTAAATAAGCCTGACTCTGACTGGGACACAGCAGACAATTATAGCAGGCAAGTGACAATCCGCAACCTGTGGCATGGGACGTGGCAAGTGACAATCTGCAACGTGTGGCATGGGACGTGGCAAGTGACAATCTGCAACGTGTGGCAAGTGACAATCCGCAACGTGTGGCATGGGACGTGGCATGTGACAATCCGCAACCTGTGGCATGGGACGTGGCAAGTGACAATCTGCAACGTGTGGCATGGGACGTGGCAAGTGACAATCCGCAACGTGTGGCATGGGACGTGGCAAGTGACAATCTGCAACGTGTGGCATGGGACATGGCAAGTGACAATCTGCAACGTGTGGCATGGGACGTGGCAAGTGACAATCCGCAACGTGTGGCATGGGACGTGGCAAGTGACAATCCGCAACCTGTGGCATGGGACGTGGCAAGTGACAATCTGCAACGTGTGGCATGGGACGTGGCAAGTGACAATCTGCAATGTGTGGCATGGGACGTGGCAAGTGACAATCTGCAACGTGTGGCATGGGACGTGGCAAGTGACAATCTGCAACGTGTGGCATGGGACGTGGCAAGTGACAATCTGCAACGTGTGGCATGGGACGTGGCAAGTGACAATCCGCAACGTGTGGCATGGGACGTGGCATGTGACAATCTGCAACGTGTGGCAAGTGACAATCCGCAATGTGTGGCATGGGACGTGGCAAGTGACAAGCCGCAACGTGTGGCATGGGACGTGGCAAGTGACAATCCGCATCTAGTGACAGGTGACGTGTCAAGTGACAATCCCCAACATGTGGCAGATAACAGTGGCAAGTGACACGCTCGGGGCTCCCACTGATTCTATGGTAAGTTGAACCATTTCATTTTTTATAACCATGTAATAATAGTAATAATGCGCTTCAATCATCCTGACACCATAACAACCATGGTGCCGTGATGATTGAAGCGCTAACACCAGCCATTTCCCCGTTAAATTTACCCCCAAAAAAACGTATTTTCTGGCAGTGCCCCTCCCGAGACTAGGCTCTGGATCCGCCCCTGACGTGGAGAATGCCACATCTTTGAGCAGTACTTGGACCTAGCAACCTGACCTGGGATCTGTTTGACGATTCAAATGCGTGTACTGACCAAACTTAATTGCGAGGTCACACGCTCTGAGGTGAGCGGCCATTACCTTGGGGTGGGGAGCACCTGAGTGTAATCACTGCTGGAGATCGCTATATTCACAGTCACCTATCAAGTCACGTTTATTATCTTTAGATAAAGGACGCTGAAAACTGACCCTGGATGGTCAGTATAACGGACCTATATGCACCTGAGCATTTTATGGATCGCTTTTGTATCAATATTTATATTTTATGAAATGTATATTCACGCTATATGATGTTGTAAGCTGCATGACGACAACAGTCGCTTATATATATATTTTTTTTATTCTTGGGATTGAATTTATAGGCACACCACTTTAGTTAACAATTTTGTTTTTTAGGTTTTTTGCTGCAGGTTCAGCAGATCATTAAGGGGATAGCGCAGCACATGATTTATTCATTTATCTGTGATTCTCACAGGTTAGTATGGGACGTGAATAGTGCTAGCAGCTGTCATCACACTATTATAAGATAGGGGATCTTTGATTTGGTAGCTCGCAAGACCTTTACTACTACTTTTATTTAAGTCATCTGAAAGGAATGTGTGATTGTAAACTGACCAAGTCATTTGGGGGGTCATATTGCAATGTGAGTTGGCTTGGGGGTGGTCGATTCATTACACACAAGTCTAAATACCACTGCCCAAACTGGAATAAGTTAGTCTCACCCAGAAATGCCATCAGGCATGTGCGTCTGGACCTGGTCAATGGCCATGCTGCATGCGTAGATGAGACTCCATGATGAAACAGCATCTTTAGTTAGGTATTCCTATTATATTTTCTTTATCTTTAATAAATGTTATATTGTTAAGTATTTGTGTGATCTCTCTTTGCACATATCGATCACAACCCCAAAAAGGTGACAAAACAGTCAAGAGAGGCCGAAGTTCTTGAGAAGGTTGAGGCAAGGAACAGGGGACCCATTCTAATCAGCTCCTACAGGGGTAGTGTAGCCATATACACACATATATACATACATACATACACACACATATACTTAGTAAATCGAGTCCACCTGTGTGTAATTTAATCTCAGTATACATATCACTGTTCTGTGAAGCTCTCAGAGGTTTGTTAAAAGAACCTTATTGAACAAACAGCATCATGAAGGCCAGGAAACACACCAGACAGGTCAGGAATAAAGCTGTGGAAAAGTTTAACCTCCCTGGCGGTATGATTATTTTGGATTTTAGGTGCTGAAAGCGGTACCATTATTTCTGCATGGAAATGTGGCGTTTTATATTGTAGGCCTGTAATTCTTAGAAATAACTCACTGAAATCTGTCCAAACAAGAGTCTAGTAGACATCCTGGGTATGATAAAGTTCGAAACACAAAATCATAAAATTATAATATAATAAATAACTATAAATAATAACAAATAATAATATAATAGTAATAATACTTTTTATTCAATAAAATTTAGTAAATAATATAAATCAAAAACACTGACATTTTTTTTGGCCCAACAAGAGTGCAATATTAGTAGTCATATTGCTTTAGTAAACATCTCGGGTATGTAAAATTTTAAAACAGGGTACAGCACAAAGTCCGACGTCACAGTCAGGACAGTAGAACCGGGTTTCTTTTCTGATTTTCCTTCCTGTGTCGTCACGTTTAGAGCAGCAAACCACACACATCCTTGTGGGTGCTGCCTTCTTTTCCGTTGGTGGAATGTGGTCCATAAAGTGTCGACCTGTCAGGCGTTCCGGGTTCACAACACCAGCAGCACGACGTCCAGATCAATTTTACAGTGGTTGGTGTTTGGTACTTGAGAAAAATGAGTTCGGCAACTTTCCAAACGAAGTCTGCATGAATCACAGGCCTGTCACTCTTTTTTTTTAGAAGAATGAACACATTCGACAGGCACTGTTCAAGAAGATGCCTGAAGATTTTTTTGTAATATTTTTTTTGTTGCTTTCTCATAGCAGGGTAAAAAGTCATGGCCTGGTCAGCTCTGTCAACACCACCCATGGTGTTGTTGTAGTCCATTACGAGTTGAGGTTTCATTACGTCTTTTCCACCTTTTGTATGTACCATGAGAGTAGAGGTGTTGTGAATGGTACTCATTAGGCACACATCTTTTTTATCGCGCCATCTTAGTGCCATCATTTTGCCTTTTTGCCAAGCAACTATTTCTCCTGCCTTGAGCTTTTTATTGCCAAAGGTTGGCGGCATGTCACACCGGTTAGCTCTAACAGTCCCGTATGCATCCGTCTTGTGTTGTAGAAGGAACTCATAGAGTTCTGGAGAAGTATAAAAATTATCTGTGGTTACACAGTACCCCTGATTCAACAATGGCTCAATCAAAGTGAGAACAGAAGCGGTTGCCATTCCATTTTGACTGAATCTGTCGTTGAATTTGGTCCCTTTTCCGGTGTAAAGGACCGAATTCCATATGTAACCAGTGCTGGCTTCACAGAGCATGAATGATTTTATGCCGAATCGCGCTCTTAGATGCGATGTACTGTATCCAGCTAAGTCTTCCTTTGTAGGCCATTAGACTTTCGTCGATACTGACGTCTCTGTCTGGTACATAGGTCTACTGGAAATTTTTCAGAATAATTTGATATACCGTATATACTCGAGTATAAGTCGAATTTTTCAGCACATTTTTTTGTGCTGAAAGTCCCCCCCTCGACTTATACTCGAGTCAAGCACTTTTCTGCAGCAAAAAATGTCATTTTCCGAACTGACTTTGGGGCCCCGTATCTCAGGGCCACGTGGTGTTAGAAACCCCAAATTTGGTATGCAAACCCAGTGGATCTAGTACCACAACATATCCAAAGCTGGGGTTCCTAGCATCAAGTGGCCCTGAGATACGGGGCCCCAAAACTGGTTCAGAAAATGTCATTCTCTGCTGCAGAAAAGTGCTTGACATTTTCTGAACTGATTTTTGGGGCCCTGTATCTCGGGGCCACTTGGTGCTAGAAACCCCAGCTTTGGATATTTTATGGTGCTAGTTCCACTGGGTTTGCACACCAAATTTGGGGTTCTTAGCACTAGAGATACGGGGCCCCAAATTCAGTCAACTGTGTCTAACTGCAGCAATGTCATTTCAGGACCCTTTGGGTTCAGAGACCCCAAATTTTGGCTGCAGCTAGGGGGCATCTAGGAACCCTTAACTACTGAGTTTGAAGTTCAGGGGACCTATGGCTGCAAATGGGCACAGTGAGGCATGCAAATGGGCACAGTGAGGCATGCAAATGGGCACAGTGAGGCATGCAAATGGGCACAGTGATGCTGCAAATGGGCATTGTTGACCCTCTTTTCCACTTACAGTAGCTGTGCATTTCTCACCCTTGTCTTATACTCGGGTCAATAAGTTTTTCACATTTTTTTGTGGTAAATTAGGGCCTCGACTTATACTCGGAACGACTTATACTCGAGTATATACGGTAGGTCCCAAATCTTTTTCAGTTTTGGAGCTGGATGAGAACTCTCATCAAATTCTTCATTATTTTGAAAATGCAGATATTTCATTATGAGAGAAAATTTGTATTCCGACATGATGGTGCCAAAAAAAAGGAGTGGCTAATATTTTGTTGGTTGTCCAGTACCACTTTTGCAGGGGTTTCCCCACCACTCCCTGGAGAATAATTAGGCCCAGAAACTTCCAGATGTCCTCCTTGGTCACTGGTTCCCATTTTCTGCTCCTTGAAAATCTCTGAGGTATAGCAGCTTGTTGCTCCTGGTATCGGTTTGTCTCCGTAACAATTCTTTCTATGACTTCATCAGTCAAAAAGAGTTGATAGAGGTATCCCAAGGGGCTGTCATCTTCAACCTCCACTTTGATACCAGGCGCTCCAGTAAATGGGAACCTTGGGGGCGCTGTGTGCTCCGTACCGCAATCAATCGAGCATCAAGTCCGCACATCACTGGGCACAGTCGCAGGATCATCGCTGAAATCGCTTTCCGTGCCTGATGACGAACTTCCCCATGAATCGCTTTCACTCACTTCTGCAAGTGATTCTGTCTCGCTGTCGCTGTTTTCCAGCAGGTCATATGCCGCTTTTGAGGTTGAAGTGCACTTTTTTGATGCCATGGTCGCTCTGCAGTTTCCAGACACAAAGTACACTAAAACTGCAGGCAGGGGCACTGGACAAAGCACTGGGGGGCAATCTGAGGTCAATTTTATTTTATTTAGTAATGTAATCCAATAGGATTACAATGTGTCAGTGTGTTTGTGCTTTATACATTTTGAATTTGCCGCCGGTTCCACCCCCTGCGTCGCTACGCTCGCAGGGAACGGAAGCCAGGACACACAGTGCATCGAAAGGAAGATCCGGCCGCCGAAAACAGCGGGAGAACATCGCGGGATCCCGGAGACAAGGTAAGTCACGTCTTCCAGGATCCAGCGATGCGATCCCGAGTCTGGCTCGGGGTTACTGCTTCTGGTACTAAAATCTCACCCCGAGCCAGACTCGGGAATACCACCAGGGGGGTTAAAGCAGGGTTAGGTTATAAAAAAATATCCCAAGCTTTGAACACCTCACGGAGCTCTGTTCAATCCATCATCCGAAAATGGAAAGAGTATGGCACAATTGCAAACCTAGCAAGACATCGCCGTCCACCTAAACTGACAGGCCGGGCAAGGAGAGCAGTCATCAGAGAAGCAGCCAAGAGGACCATGGTAACTCTGGAGGAGCTGCAGAGATCCACAGGACAACGATTAGTCGTGCACTCCACAAATCTGGGCTTTATGGAAGCGTGGCAAGAAGAAAGACATTGTTGAAAGAAAGACCTAAAAAGTCCTGTTGGCAGTTTGTGAGAAGCCATGTGGGGGACACAGCAAACATGTGGAAGAAGGTGCTCTGGTTAGATGAGATTAAAATTGAACGTTTTGCCCTCAAAGCAAAACGCTATGTGTGGCGGAAAACTAACACTGCACATCACCCTGAACATACCATCCCCACTGTGAAACATGGTGGTGGTGGCAACATCCTGTTGTGCGGAGGCTTTTCTTCAACTAGGGCAGGGAAGCTGGTCAGAGTTGATGGGAAGATGGATGGAGCCAAATACAGGGCAATCTTAGAAGAAAACCTGTTAGAGTCTGCAAAAGACTTGAGACTGGGGCGGAGGTTCACCTTCCAGCAGGACAACGACCCGAAACATACAGCCAGAGCTACAATGGAATGGTTTACATCAAAGCATATTCATGTGTTAGAATGGCCCAGTCAAAGTCCAGACCTAAATCCAATTGAGTATCTGTGGCAAGACTTGAAAATTGCTGTTCACAGACGCTCTCCATCCAATCTGACAGAGCTTGAGATATTTTGCAAAGAAGAACGGGCAAAAATGTCACTCTAGATGTGCAAAGCTGGTAGAGACATCCCCAAAAAGACTTGCAGCTGTAATTGCAGCGAAAGGTGGTTCTATAGAGCATTGACTCAGAGGGGCGCTGTACAAATGTACCCCACACTTTTCACATATTTGTAGAAAATTTTTGAAAGCCATTTATCATTTTCCTTCCACTTCACATTTATGTGCCACTTTACATTGGTCTATCACATTAAATCCCAATAAAATACATGTTTTTGGTTTTAACATGACAAAATGTGGAAAATTTCAAGGGGTGTGAATACTTTTTCAAGGCACTGTAATTATATACCGGTATTTAAAAAAAAAAACATATATACACACACACACACACACAAATACTGTAACATGAGTTGTTTTGAAAATCATGACCGCCATGCTCTGTCCTGCTACAAGCCAACATTCGCAGCACATTTGACGCCCTACAAATGAGAATTTCAGACATCCATCTTTCTTGGGAATTATTTATAAGCCTAGCATTTGGGCGGAGGTGTCTCCTTTCAGAAATATATCAGTGAGCTTGTACATCAGACATGATAAGATGCTTGAATATTGCTGATGTTGATGTCCCTCACCTCCACTCTCGTCAGTCATTATCTTTTGTATAAAATTTTATACCAGGCTCGTGTTTTTATCACCTCTGCTTTTTCTGGAAACACTTTGGTTCAGCTCACACAGGCCGAGACGTGCCGTAATTGTTTAGTGCTGCGGAGAGCTTTATAATTCTCGCAGAGGCGATGAAAAGTCATTTTGAAAAGATGAATTCTGCCAGCCTAAAGTCATTGAGTATTGTTACAAATGTTCCTACATTGGAGGTTTATCGGCAGGCCCAGGTACGAGGGAACAAAGCCCTCCGGCGTTATCCGGCAAATCAGAGCACCCAGCAAATACCTAGCGAATTCATTTCTGCCGACTGAGACATTCAGAGGATATTAAATGATTACTGAGGCGTTTTTTTGTAGTATGCATATATGACAGATGCTTTACAGACACTGGGAACGTTTCAGGAGGAGATAAAAATATACATTTGCGTGGCTGGGATTGCCTTGCGGAAGTCAGGTGAAAGGCAGGACAAGGTTGTTTCCATATACAAATCAATGTACCCAACTGCCTTCAGGTGATGATGATACAAAAGTGAAGAAGGTGTAGCTGCAGCTTAAAGGGCCATTCCACCTAACACGGATAGTTTTTTAGTTTTTGGTGGATGGTGGAGAGTTAAACCATCTGGCAGTTTCTCCAGTTTCATGTAAAATAGTTTGGGGATCTCTTTGCTTCCTGGGTGTGCACACCTCCTGTGCCTGATTTATGTAGTTTCCACCATACTGGACTTATTTTCTATTTATTTTATATTAGGGATATTGTAGCAGGAGAAGCTGCAACACACAAAGGTAGGTGGGAACATCCAAAATTATAATCAGATAGAAGGAACAAATTCAGAAACCATGGTAAGGAGATCTGGCTGTTAAAGTATCCAAAACATACAAGAAGCCAACTCAACCCACCATGCTGTACCTAGAACTAAATACCACTTTGGGGTCGAATGACCCTTTAAGGCCCAAAAATGCAATAGGTTTTGATTGGATTTTGGCTTTGATAAGCCATGGGACAATACTTTTGTAGAAACTTAAACAGGAACACTATATGGCTAAGGAGTTTGTAGGCACCAAACCGTCATACCTACTATAAAGCCAAAATTGCATTGTCAAGCTCACTGACAAGCTTACATAGGTGTGATGGGCAGGTGTCTACAAACCTTTGGCCCTATAGTGTAAATCTGGTGACTGAGGTGTCTGAATGGCAGAAGTAGGAGTCAGCCCTGCTCATCTTTAATGTATTTATTTATTACAGGTGTTTATATAGCGTTAACATTTTATGCAGTGCTTTACATACAGTACATTCACAACGGTCTTGGCATTCAAGGAGCTTAAAATCTAAGGTTCCTATCTCACATACATACTAGGGCCAATCTTAACTAGAGTCAACCTACTAGTATGTCTTCTTTGGTGTATGAAAAGGAATCCATGCAAAAACAGGAAAGAACATTGGGTGCCAATGCACTGGGGGGGGTTGCTGTTACATTCTTGATGTGTGTGTTGCACAGTTCCTAGAGGAGGACTTCCTCACTCTGAATTGCTGTTGCATCTGGTCTTGTGAGTGAGGTGGGGGAGAGCTGAGGAAGTTATTTCTGGAGGTCTGTACCAGGAAGAGGGAATGGAGAGTGTTGGCGTGTCTGCATTGGGGGGTCTGTACTGGGGGGGAATGACTGACCTGAGGGGCCGGTAATGGGGTAGGGCGATTGTCCTGAGGGGTCTGTGCTGGGCGGAATGTCTATTGAAAGAACCGGTACTAAGGGAGGGGGCTGTCTTTTATTACTGTGCTAGTGTGCTGTGTGGTGGGGTTGATCTAAACTGGGGATGGGGGGGGTCTGTACTTAGGGGTCGGCACTGGGGAGGGTTGGAGGGTGTTTGTACTAATGGATATGTGCTGTGTGTGTGTGTGTTTGGGGGGAAATTTGTGTTCTGTACTGAGGGGTATGGGCTGGGAGAGGGGATGTAGGGAGGTTAGAGGAGACATATGTTCTGCGTATAGGGGAATATGCCCAGGTTTTATTTAACCAAGCCATACAGACACCAAGAGCAAGAATATACCATTGCTCCATGGTGTAAACAAAAAACAAAAACTGGTCAAAGTTGAAAGACACCAAGTCTATAGATTTCCTGCAGTAAATGAAATGTAAATGAAAGTTTGTCAAAACTTTGCAATGAGAATTACAATGCAGTTCATGTCCTGTAACAAAACACAGTGAACAGTCTGTTACACAAATTGGTTGTTTAGTATTTGTGAAAATGCTGACTGCCTGTAGCGCATCTACTCCAGATTTATTACAAAGCTGTAGGCATGTAAGTTACCTGGCTACTGAAACTTACAAAACCGAGAAATGTTCATAAAGAAAGGAGTTGGTGAAACAGATTGGGATCTTCAAGGTTGAACTGCAGCAGATATCAAACACAAAAATAAATGCAGATGTCTCTCCAGCAGAAGCTGTCCTACGGTAATGTCTGTCTCAACCCTCTAATTGAGGTTATGACAACTATATAGTCATGTGAAGTGCCTTGAACTGTACAGACTTCTACTACATTGCCAACCATGTCTATAAAACTTCCAAATAATAATAATGAAAAAAAGAATAATAATAATAATAATAATAATAACTGCTGTGTGTCCCCAATTCCTTCTGTGTGGGTATCTGCAATGAGGCCCTGCCTACACATCTGCAATGCACAGAACAAGCCCCATTGTCAGCCATTTGCGTGTGTGTCTGCACGCGTAAACAAAACATGCTAGTTCATGTGGTACATGGGCACGTATGTCTAATCCCAGTCTTGGTGCTAGGTGGCCTACTGAAGGAACAGAGCCGAGCCTGGATATTGCTGGCTGGTCTTCAGCTCTAGTTGTTTGGGCAGGGCAGTAGTGAGCGAGAGTTCAGTCTAGACCAAACCGAAGCACATCCTTAGTCTTTAGCCGTTACCCCGATATCCAAACCTGCGTCTGTTCCTATGATCTGCTACCTGTTGCTGACTTGGCCTGCCCCTGAATTAGTCTCTGCTTTCATTTTTTGTTGTGACCTGGCTCGTTGCTGACCACATCTTCATTTGCCTGCTTGTTGCCAGCTTGGCTAGTTCCTGACCACAGCTCATCTCTGCTGACTTCCCAGAGTGCACTTGGCCTGCCTCTTGACCATGACACTGCTGACATCCCGCCTGGTGTGGCCTTGGCCTGTCTCTTGACCATGACACCGCTGACATCCTGGCGTGGCCTTGGCCTACCTCTTGACCGTGACACTGCTGACATCCCTGCGAGTCCTTGGTCTGCCTCTTGACCACAACACTGCTGACATCCTGGTGCGGCCTTGGCCTGCCTCTTGACCATGACACTGCTGATATCCTGGTGAGGCCTTGGCCTACCTCTTGACTATGACACTGCTGACATCCCCTGTGGCTTGGGCCTCACTCTTTACCACAACACTGCTGACATCCCGGTGTGGCCTTGGCCTGCCTCTTGACCATGGCACTGCTGACACCTTGGTGTGGCCTTGGCCTGCCTCTTGACCATGACACTGCTGACTTCCCTGTGCGATCTTGGCCTGCATTCTGACCATAATTCTGCCTTCTGCCTTGCCTGATGTCTGTTTTCTTGGTTGCTGACCACTGCATGCCTCAGACTAAGATTTCAGGATGTGGTGGGTTTAGTGTTGTCCTGCCAGCTGCTGTCCAGTCTTCTTTGCCACTATGACATTTCCTGTGGCCCTGCTCCTCTGATCTTCCCATGAGTCTACACATGCACCTCACAAGTGAGCTTTCTGCCACAATGAGCTCCTTTGGACTCGATTTATGCCTCTCTGTGGACTCTCATCCCCTGTTCTCAATTTCAGTGGTGTTAAAACCAGAGGTGTAAGGAAAGTCCCTTTGTCATCTTGGACTTTTACCAGAAACATGATAGCAGCTCTATATTAATTATTACATCATGAAATGCATTTTGAATGCAAGCAATATAGTTAACAGAATTTGACTTGGTTTCAGCCTCCTGCCATCACCTATACAGCAGAGCTGAGGCTTGGATAAGGAGAAGCAGCACAAGGAGCTGAACAGGTATGCTGCAATACTCATGTGTTAACAAGGAACGCGCTGATAGGAGGAGAAATCAGAAAGATTAGCTCATCAGTCTATCACTGTCAAGTCATAGGCTGGGGGAGACACAAGACCAGTAACTGCAGAAAAGAAAATACAGGTCTCCTTCCCAGACAGGGCTATGCTGTGTGGCAGAGCTGTGTAAATCTCAGGACTGAATGGACAGAAATACAAATAGTTTGGCATGTAAAACAGCTCCCATGTATGCATTTCACCAACGTATTTAGCGGTTTAACTGGATTCTGGCAGCTCCCATGTTTCAGTCCTCACCGGCTAACATTCAAAAATGCAATAATTGATCACGTAGGAGGTTGATCCGCCCACCGAACCTGACAACGCTGCATTCATCCACTTGGGCGGGCTGAACGCGGTCACCTGTTAGCACGTCTCTTTCTGAACCATTTCACATTTACGCCGTGCATAATTAACATTAACACATTACAGCTAATGATAGGCTTTGGGCTGCAAATCGTGCGCTGCGTGCACATGTCACCTACAGGTGTTAAACGCACAGCGGAAGCGAGATAAAAACCGGCAAAGAGTCTGGGAATGAAAAGATATTCGGGGGAGGATGGGATAAATCTACTCATTGTGATCCAATGCTGCACATCATATCAAAGCTCCACCAATAGTTCTGTAAACCATCCCAGACAATCCGTGGTTTTGTCTTGGTCCAGTTAAGTAAAATATTGGCACTTTTTGGCCCTCTATGACTGCATGAGTTGGATTTCTCTGTGGAAGACAAAATGGATTTCATTCAATAACCTGAATGTAGGAGGTAAAATAGCAACAATCTAATTAGAAGGCAAACGTTCTTCAGTGCTGGTTTCCATGTAAACGTTGTGCATCTTACGTAATCTTGTTGGGAGGGGCGTTCCCTTAGAGGCTTCCTATGCAAAATAGCACTTACCCAAAAATACTTTCACCTTTAAAGTACAGCCATGGCCAAAAGTTTTGAGAATAACACAAATAATAATTTTCACAAAGTCTGCTGCTTCAGTTTTTTCAGATGTTTTTGTCAGATGTTATGGGATACGGAAGTATAATTACAAGCATGTCATAAGTGTCAAAGGCTTTTACTGACACTGATCTGAAGCTTATGCAAAGAGGCAATATTTGCAACGGTGACCCTTCTTTTTCCAGACCTCTGCAATTCACCCTGGCATGCTGTCAATCAACTTCTGGGCCACATCCTGACTGATGGCAGCCAATTCTTGCATAATCAATGCATGGAGTTTATCAGAATCTGTGGGGTTATTTTTGTTCACCCGCCTTTTGAGGATTGACCACAAGTTCTTAATGGGATCTTAAAAGTCTAGGGAGTTTCCTGGCCATGGACCCAAAATTTCGATGTTTTGGTCCCCAAGCCACTCAGCAGTCCTCAGCAGTCCAATCCCTGTACCTTTTGCCAAATATCAGTCTGTCTCTGATGTTTTTCCCTGGAGAGAAGTGGCTTCTTTGCAGCCCTTCTTGACACCAGACCATTCTCCAAAAGTCTTCTCCTCGCTGTACATGCAGATGTCCTTACACCTGCCTGCTGCCATTCCTGAGCAAGCTCTGCACTGGTGGTGCCCCGAGCTGAATCAAGTGTAGGAGACGGTCCTGGTGCTTGCTGGACTTTCTTGGGTGTCCTGAAGCCTTCAGCACAAATGAAGTGCAAATGTTTTTTATGGGATTAGGTTCATTTTCATGGCAAAGAGGGACTCTGCAATTAATTGCAATTCTTCTGATCACTCTTCATAACATTCTGGAGTCTCTAGTCTCTGCATGCAAGGGTGCTTCCATAGGCAAAAGGAAGGCGACAACCCTGAAACAGGAAACCTGGGGGCAGCAGTCATGGCACCAGCTTAAACTGGAACATAGGCAAGAAATAAAAGATAAAGCTGCTGCATATTCAGTAAATTATTCAATCAGCTACTGAAAGTGCTTAAAGCTGAGGATTTATTATAATTTTAAGAGAGACTTCTAGAAATCTTTAATATAGCTTATGTAACTTAGAAAAAAAACAAAAACCAAACACTTGACTGAAGTTGTTAACATATTAACCAGAAACTGCAGCCCCAAGCTAATGAGGAATGATACTGACAAAGGATAGGTGTTCCAAGACCTTGTGATGCTTTAAAGGAAACTTGCCATGAGGCAAAAAAGAAAAAAAAATGGTAGGCTGCTATTGCTGACAACCTTCTGAATCCAATTCCTGATTGGCATACTGATGATTTGACTTCAGTACTAAGCTGGCCCTACACAAAAGAGGTCAGCAATGCAATAGAGGCCACTTATTTGTCCCACAAGTTTCCTTCAAAGACACATAAGGCCTTGGGACACCATTACTTGGCCAGTACATTCCCTGTGGGCTGGACAAGGAAAACCCATCAACTCCCCATCCTGGCTATCGTTTCAGGGCCAATAGGACCACTACAGCTGAAGTTTTGGGAGTTTTAGTAGGAATTGAATGAATTGTTAGCACCGTATGGCCAGCTGTAGATAAGGACCCTGAACAAGCATATATAAGACATATCTTACGTGACCCTGTCTTTATTCTACTGAATGTTTCTTCTTGGTCTGCAAGAATATTAAACCCAGCATTTGAAACAAGAGGTTTAGGTTGGGACTTTATATGAGACCATGACCATCCAGTACACAGGTCACCATCCCATTGTATATGAGAAAAATAAGGGGGAATTGGGGAAAAAGGGGGCAATTGGGACTTTATATGAAACACATCACTAGGGCAGGCTGAGTCATCAGGTGTAAAAAAATATGTAAGATTTATTGATACCACATGAAAAACAGAGTGCAATAGATGATACTCACATATAGTCAATAGATATGGTACAGAGTAAGTAAAACATGGCAGTAAGACATATTGTAGTAACATAGTAACATGTTAAACATTGTAGCATAGGTAAATTACAGTATCATCAACATTACACCCCACATGTGTATACGTCATCAATATTGTATTAAAATCAAACTGATGGCTAAAACACTAAAATGCCCATGGTAGATGCATATTTGTTGTGACATGTCAAAAAGTAGTGAATGTTCAGTTGTAATGCTCGACGCGTTTCGTGGAAGTTTGTCCACTCATCAGGAGCAGCTATCTGGAAATATCTAAAATATAGTGTAGTAATTAATAATATTTAATAATAACAGGAAGAGGGGAAGCAAAAACGCTAGTCCTAGCACTCTTACCTGTGGATATGTGGTAAAATGGTGGTAGAGCATATATAGTAATGTTCATGATGGTAGGAGATAACCAGGGGTGAATGTAGCATCCCCACGGGAGCTGAGGAGGTAACCACGTGGCGGCATTGCGAGGCAATTCAGGGTACCGTAGAAAGATAGGTAGTGGGAAGGTTCCCCTTGGTATCCAACATGGTAGTGTAAAATAAGGCATAAACCCAAGGTAGCTGTAAATTAGGTAAAGTAGGTGTAAGCAAAAAACGGGTAGTGTTGGATGACCACAAAGTGGAAAATAGAATTTGGGACAAGGTAAAGTAACAGTAGAAAGAGCATAAGAAAGCCAGACAAGTGATGTCAAGGGAGCCAACGGGATGAGAAAAAAGAGAGAAAGCCCACCACAAACACCAAATAACCAAAGTGAAGGGACAGTGTATAGCGGTATGTGTGAGGACAGGCAAGTGGATGGGGGTATAGAAGGCATAGTGCAAGGAGATAGAAGTTCATGGTTACCTGAGATGACATATTCTCAGCCGGCCAGCCATCGAGGTAACCCCCAACGTCACGCTGGGACGTGCTGTGAGGGAGGAGAGGAAGCAGCCCACTAAGGCGACTAGCGCCTATATAGGCAACCTCCGCCTCCATCAGTCTGCACGCCAGATAGAAACAGCGTCACGTCAGCACGTGACATCAGATGACGCCAGACGTGCCGACGTGCGGGGCGTGGCGTCGACGCACAGCGGACACACGCCCACGATCCCGTGACTGCGTGTGATGTGTTTCATATAAAGTCCCAATTGCCCCCTTTTTCCCCAATTCCCCCTTATTTTTCTCATATACAATGGGATGGAGACCTGTTTACTGGATGGTCATGGTCTCATATAAAGTCCCAACCTAAACCTCTTGTTTCAAATATTGATAGGGATGGAAACACACACTAATTATCATATATACCATTGCTGTGGTCTTGTGTCTAGTGCCTAGTAATTATATTATATTTACTTGTTATTTTGGAATATCTTGGCCTTATCTTAGTTATGTTACCCTTCCGGGTTGGCACTCGGGGGGTGGATCCCTTCCATCCCCGGGAGTTGCGATGCGCACCGTCGCTATCCCCCGATCCCCCTGATCCACCAGTCACGGGATCGTGGGCGTGTGTCCGCTGTGCGTCGACGCCACGCCCCGCACGTCGGCACGTCTGGCGTCATCTGATGTCACGTGCTGACGTGACGCTGTTTCTATCTGGCGTGCAGACTGATGGAGGCGGAGGTTGCCTATATAGGCGCTAGTCGCCTTAGTGGGCTGCTTCCTCTCCTCCCTCACAGCACGTCCCAGCGTGACGTTGGGGGTTACCTCGATGGCTGGCCGGCTGAGAATATGTCATCTCAGGTAACCATGAACTTCTATCTCCTTGCACTATGCCTTCTATACCCCCATCCACTTGCCTGTCCTCACACATACCGCTATACACTGTCCCTTCACTTTGGTTATTTGGTGTTTGTGGTGGGCTTTCTCTCTTTTTTCTCATGCCGTTGGCTCCCTTGACATCACTTGTCTGGCTTTCTTATGCTCTTTCTACTGTTACTTTACCTTGTCCCAAATTCTATTTTCCACTTTGTGGTCATCCAACACTACCCGTTTTTTGCTTACACCTACTTTACCTAATTTACAGCTACCTTGGGTTTATGCCTTATTTTACACTACCATGTTGGATACCAAGGGGAACCTTCCCACTACCTATCTTTCTACGGTACCCTGAATTGCCTCGCCATGCCGCCACGTGGTTACCTCCTCAGCTCCCGTGGGGATGCTACATTCACCCCTGGTTATCTCCTACCATCATGAACATTACTATATATGCTCTACCACCATTTTACCACATATCCACAGGTAAGAGTGCTAGGACTAGCGTTTTTGCTTCCCCTCTTCCTGTTATTATTAAATATTATTAATTACTACACTATATTTTAGATATTTCCAGATAGCTGCTCCTGATGAGTGGAC
The DNA here is from genome assembly GCF_042186555.1 of Aquarana catesbeiana. Classification (NCBI taxonomy): domain Eukaryota; kingdom Metazoa; phylum Chordata; class Amphibia; order Anura; family Ranidae; genus Aquarana; species Aquarana catesbeiana. The sequence goes on from NC_133334.1 coordinate 273,061,506, forward strand.
AAACTTCCACGAAACGCGTCGAGCATTACAACTGAACATTCACTACTTTTTGACATGTCACAACATATATGCATCTACCATGGGCATTTTAGTGTTTTAGCCATCAGTTTGATTTTAATACAATATTGATGACGTATACACATGTGGGGTGTAATGTTGATGATACTGTAATTTACCTATGCTACAATGTTTAACATGTTACTATGTTACTACAATATGTCTTACTGCCATGTTTTACTTACTCTGTACCATATCTATTGACTATATGTGAGTATCATCTATTGCACTCTGTTTTTCATGTGGTATCAATAAATCTTACATATTTTTTTACACCTGATGACTCAGCCTGCCCTAGTGATGTGTTTCATATAAAGTCCCAATTGACCCCTTTTTCCCCAATTCCCCCTTATTTTTCTCAGGAACCCAGCATTGGACAGCCCCATATTTTTTCTCCAGAGGCTGATGGGAACAGCAAAAAACCACAACAGCCGGAGCTCATCGGAAATCTTCCAATGAGAATACCGGTTTACCTGACAAATGTACAGATTTTCTTTTACTTCCTGATGTGTTTGCAGGACAGGAAATTAAGATAGATCCCTCAAATGGGACACAAATGGCAAAAAATAAACTGACCGGGGTTTTAACCCATTCTTACTCTATACAAAATTAAAATAAAGTTTTGGCTTCAAGTGCAAGTACAATGTATGTAGTTGAACAAAACATGTAGCCCAGTGACAGCCGCTCTTTAAAGCTGATCTCTGTAAAGCTATACCAAGAAGATGCATATTGACTGCATAGTATTAAGAAACAAACGCTTTTTCTTCTTTCTTCTCTGTCTTCTCCTTTTTCTTTGCACCCCCTCCCCCGGGGAACCTTTATCTTTCCTTCTCATCTCCTGTTTCCCTCCTCTGCCACCTGGCCTACCCCCCTGACCGCCCTACTTTATTTTTTTTTGTGTGCGTTTTATCTTGTCCCCCCCCCGTTTGTTTCTTCTCCTGTTTGTTCGTACAAGTTCAGTCCAAGCTTTGTTTTTCACATTTTTTTGGACTGCTCCATACCCCAACCCCTGAGCAATTAAGCTTAGCCACCCTGAGTTAACCCCCGGCCTCGGCCGGAAGGTTATTTTTGTTCGACAGTTCGTTCTACAAAACATGTTCTCAATGTGTATCCTTAAGTTGTACTATGATATGCTTACTGCTCATATCCCCTGCGCGGGATCATCTTCGCTATTTTATATTTAAAATTAAATATTAAATTGTGCCAGATTAAAAAAAAAATTGTGCTAGAAAAAACTAACAATCGCTTTTTTAAATTTGCCAGGCTGGTCTTGGCTTCCAAAATTTTTGATCACAGACTCAACACAAGCATGCAGATCAGGGATGTCAAAATTATTATTAAATAGTGTTTATATAGTGCCAACAGTTTACGCAATGCTTCACAAAATGAAGGGAGATGGTAGAGTTGCAATGCAATTCCATACAAAACTATTAGGACTAGGAGGGCCCTGCTTGTGAGAGATTACATTCTGAAATTGAAGGGCAAGTGATACAAAAAGTTGATAAAGGTGTAGGGATGAGTTGTTTGAGAAAGTAACATTTCTGTTAAGTAGAGGTGTGATAGGCTTCCCTGGAGAGGTGGGTTTACAGGGATCACCTAAAAGGAGGACAGAGTTGGAGATAGCCGGACAGTTTGGGGTAGGGAGTTCTAGATAATGGTAGGAGACAAGGGCACTACAGGGCAGGAGGTCTTGGGAGAAGCAGAGAGAACATTAGGTGATAACAAAGACAAGATTGGGGATGTAGCTCTGGGCAGAGTTGTGGATGGCTTTGTAGGTTGGTGTTTGTGTTCTGAATTGTATAGGTTGGGTGAGCTGAAACCAATGCAGGGATTGGCAGAGATGGATGTGAACACTAAGCGGTTGGTAGGGTGGAGAAGGCTCACAGCAACATTCACGATAGACTTAAGGTGGGATAGTTCGTGTAGAAGTTGATTAATGAGGACAAAGTTGCATTAGTCGAGGCGAGGGATCACAAGGGAATGAATTAGAGGCTTAGTGGCGCTGTTGGTAAGAATAATCAGAGCTTCTTCAAAACTAAAATATATGCTCTACCTGTGTCCAAAAATTAATTCTTGGCATGTATCACCCTGACATGCTCAGCTTTGGGAACAGATGCCATTATAATTCTGGTTAATGCCATTGAACCATTAGCCAGGAAAGTGGCAGTTTTTTTTTGCAAGCCCAATTTGTTTGTAGAGGAATGTCTCCATGTGCAGGAGAAACATAACTCATAATCTGATGGATACACAGAGGAAATGGATTATTGCAGATGCAAACATCACGCTGACTCAAAGTAGATCTAAGCCATATGACATTTCCTTTGCAAAAGTACTGTGTATGCACTAATACAAGGAGAACAACCCTTGACTGTAAGGAATAGTGCTGCTAATAAGGGGCATTTGCCAGTCCTTTGCGTGCCCTGGCCTGGGACATACAATTTCAAAATATGTATTACTGTATGTGAGGAGGATGGCACAGGACAGCACAGAGGATTTTTCTTTCCTGGCTACAATTGATTATCTAACAGTAGACCGTGAAAGATCAGAAAATACATAGTCCAGGAACATGGAAATTACTTACAAAGGGGAAGTTGGGTACGAGATAGCAGGATACCAATGTCCATAATTGTACTACAAGTTTCAGCAATACACATGACCTTGCAGTTCACAAACTGTGACACTCCAAATTAAAAGGAAAAGGAGCAACATGGAAACTGCCATTGTTGATTTTTCCATTTGCAAATGATAGTTGTCTGGCTATTCTCTTGACCTTATTGCTTCAATACTTTGCATCTCTAAACCAGAAAATATATGCAGATAAAAACACTTCTGACTTTCTTGATATTCTTGAATCAGTAACGCCAAGTTTTGACATAAGCGTGTCAACATAAAACCCTGAACTAGAATTTTTAGACGTTTACAATGATTTACTCTACTTTAACTGGTGTACTGGATGGAAAAGTCCCCCTACTGACTCGATTAACCCCAAACTGCCTGGAAGGTTCATGGCAGCAGTGGATTAATTGCAAATTGGGCCCTGGGTGGATTTAAAATCATTGGCCCTTCTGCCAGTATTCTGGGATCATGTATAAAGGCCAGTCTACATCGATATTTGGGTCTTGCAACTGACATAATATCAATAATAACAAATCTTTCTTTGCATAACCCTTCAAATATGTTATAGAAAACCTGAGACTTGAAAAGCTGAAACGGACTCGCTGTAGGCTATGCTGATGCGCAGAACTCTTTTACCATCCTCCATGGGGGCCCCCTAGAGTCTGGGCCAGAGGTAAGTGCCTATTTTGCTCTCATTAGTCCGACATTGGTTCTGTAGTGCTCTTCCTTAAGGAGCCACTGGATCTTATGGGCTTTTCTAGCTGTTTTAGTGGTGATCTGGCTTACAGCAGTCTCCAAAACCCTCAATGTCCCGCCAGCAGCAACTGAATGATCTACTTTTTCTTGCAAGTTGGCTTTGGATACAGAGGAGATAGGGTTAGGGGTTACAGAATATCCAAAAGTAGCAACAACAAATTCTCTCTTCTCAGTAGTATCTTCAGCCCCTCTCACAGGTTGGCAGTGCACCTACAAGTTGAGACCAGCAATCTGTGATAGTGTGCCTTTAATCAAAGGTTAAGACCAGCCATGAACTGAGCAATATTCTTCAGAAGTTGCTCCCCTTTATCAGCCACCTACCTGTCTTCCCGGTCCTAGCAAGGGCCCATTCTCAAACCTTAGGACTTGGATCTGGAAATGGGATCCCCTCAGGCATGGGGACGGAGAGGTAAAGACCTTTTACTCTTACCCCTTTCCTTGGCAAAGCCTAAAAGGCCCACATCCTCTCCAGGTAAAGCCTGGGAGGCAAAGAACTTTCTAGAAGGGATACACAAATATTTATCTCCTTCCCCAGCCCACATCTCTGGCAACAAGCTTCATGTGATTGGCAAGAGTGAAATATGCATAACCCACAACATGGTATCTTCTTGCCCTATCTGCTGGAGAACAATACGTAGGAGCAGGCAAACGTAAACAATGTCCGAGACTTAAGCTGGCCATACAACAGTAGAAATTTGTTTGAAAATATTAGTTTTAGGAACGATCATATGTTTTTCTGTTTCAATGGTTTTTATTAATTGTTTTAGTGAAACAAAAAAGATCAGTTGGTAGAGCACCGAACAATCCTCGCTTGCTCCAAGTGTGCAACATAGAAAAACAATGTGCCACACACACACACACACACACACACACACACACACACACACACACACACACTTTAACTAGAATATAAGGTAGGACAGTAACTAGTACTGATACTGGTAGAACGTTTGAGCTACATGTACTCTACACGATGCAATGGTCCTACCAGCCACCTAGTGCGTTGTGTGTATGCAAGACAACGTGGTCACTGATACACAACATTGCTAAGGTAAAACCTCAGTAAGTTAGTCCAGGTGGCATATTTATGTATTAAGTAACATTCTTTTAGCAATCATTTATTACAACTGTCCCCTATAGGAGACCCTATTCCCAACAATATACCCAGGAGTGTCTGGGTTAACCGGAGAATCGAGAAAAACATAGAAAACACAATACCATAGGTAGGCATAAAGTAAAGAAATGAAAGGAAAGAAGGAAAGAGAGAAGGGTGAATCCATCCGGTAATCCGCAATCGGTCATCCAAGTGAACAACTTTATGTATCAGGGACCTGTAGGTATGCATGCCAGGGTTGGCCATATTTTCTCGAAAAGAGGTTGTTTGTCATACAGAACGCTCACATTTTTTTTCATTCAGCATGATCCACATCAGTTTGCGTTTCATCAATGCTATGTCTATAATAGAGCTTTTCCGTTGCAATGGCAATTTTGGCCATCAGGAATATAAAGTACATTAACGTCTGAGTATGTCTAGGGATTTTTTCCACTGGTTTATGCAGTAGGGCAACACAAGCGTCTTTAGCAATATTGACCATTGTGATCGAGAATATGAGTGAACCCTCATCCAGAAGCGACGAACCTTAGGGCATGTCCACCATACATGCAGTGGTGAACCCACCTGTCCACAACCCCCTGAAGCAGGAGGTTGAGGTTCCTGGGTACATTTGAGAGGAGCTCTGGTACCAAGTACCATCTGGCATATACTTTGTATCTCGCCTCAATCAGGGCAACTATGAGGATACCTTTGTGGATTTGTGTGCTCCATTTGCGCCAGTCCTCTGCCTTAGTGCTTATAACCAGATCTTTCTCCCATGCTACCTGATATGATAATTTAGTAGGAGGGAAAATAAAACTTTATAAAGCATGGATATGCCCCCCCCCCCCCTGAAGGGCAGCATCCCGCATGCACCTGTTTTCAGACACGGCGCGTACTGTCAGGTCACACCCGTCTTTTCGTAATGATTGAAGAAAATGTTGAATTTGTTGTAAGTGGAAGTTCTCCGCGGGCAGCATCCCCAAGCTACCTGTGAAGAGGTGCGAGAGAGGACGTATTCCTCTATGGTCTAAGTAGTCGCCTATACGATCTAAACCCTTGTTCATCCACCAACCGAATCTATCGGGTTGTACGCCGGGGGGGGGGGGGCAAGGATTCCAGAAAAGCGGGGCCACTGGGGTTTTCTCATAGGGACCATCTCCCGCAGCTCAGGTCCCATATGAGTAATGAATGAGAAAGCGTTGGACTCAAAAGATCATATGATTTTCTAACGGTTTAGTGGGGTCAAATTGATGCTCGTTTGACACGTAGTGGTAATAAAATTCAAAGCAGGATGGAACAGTTTTCTTAAATTAATGAAATTTTAAATGTGGTGTTCTTTTGGGGAAAATTATTTTTATTGTAATAAAAACGTGTTTACTATGTCTGGAATTCCATAGCAGGTCTTGATGAAATTTTAAGGACCTTTTGGATGTAATTTGACTCAATGGCAAGAAAGAATGCTCTGATGAATGATTTTTCAGAATTTCCTTGTGATCGTTCAAACAAAATTGTACTAGTGTAAGGCCAGCTTTAGAAGAAACCCAAAGAATACCAATCAGAGCTCAGGCTGGCTACAGCCTAGCTGCCCACTAGATTTGGATATGGAACCACGTTTCCACTGAAAAAAAGCCCTGATCCCTATAGTTCTGAGTACTCCAAACCACATAGCTCAATAGGAAGGTAAGCAGTATTTTTTTTTTTAAATAAGTAGTGCTGACCCTCTCCCCAAGGTGATTGACCTTCTTGAACACCATATGATGGTTCCAGAGCTGCCCGGAGAGTGCCAGTCCCTGTTCATCTGTACAGGAGCACGGTGAAGGCAAGTAATTCCTACAAATATTCAGCTCTGATAGTGGGGTCTATTTAGCATAAAGCAATGTCTAAGTTGAAATTCTACTCACAAAAATTAACACCAGGGCTCTTAAAATCGCTCCACGTTGTGCAATTAATCAGAGTGCGAGAAGGGTGGCATAAATCAGATTATGGTAATTAGCTTTGAGGACAGTGTTAGAACAAATTGGTTAATCTAAGGAACCACAAATAGTTTGTTGCTACAGCAGGCATTTTAATTATGATGCTTTAATTAGGCACAAAATTAATTCAATCTCCATACAGCTGTCATAAACTAACCGAGAATCACGAGAGAAAAGAAAAATCTTCAAGTCCGCGTCAGCTGCAGGAGTAAGGAGGAAGAAAGGAGGTCACATGTTCTAATATTTAGGAAGGGATGTTGGAATTGTGGGATTTATGCACAAGAGCCAGAGTAGAGCCATTTTGTTTTAATGCATAGCTCTTGTACAACAGTGTTTCTCAACCAAGGTGCTGTGGCATCCTGGGGTGTTATCTGGGTTCCCCTGGGGACCCAGTTGGCTCTGGATCAACATCATGAGTTGCCATGGTTTGGGCAGGCTAGCCGCCAGTGATAGAACAACCAAATATATAAGGAAAACCTCCCACACTTGTCACAATATATAAGAACTCTTTTCCTACTCAGTGTTCCAACCCAACACAGTGAAAAAAATCCAATATCATAAACTAAATAAGAACATCCCCCAAAAAATGTATATTATATATATATATATATATATATATATATATATATATATATATATATATACACACACAAACACACATATACATATAGATACACACACATGCATACATACAAACACACACACATAAAAACATCATGTATCCTGTGTAAAAAAAGAAGCAGCCAGCACTTCAATGCCTACACCCACCTGTGCTAAATGCAAATGATTATAGTCATATCTGTACAGTGCAGCGCTACCAGATAATATGAAACACAAATCATACATCTTTAAATATATCGAGAAAGCCGATTGGGCGCAATGCGTCAGCTGGACGGTTACGTCATTACATCATCACGATGGTGTCAAAAACCATGAATCAGACTGAGACAGAAGTACAGTTAAATCACACTTGTTTAATAATAATAATAAAAAAGGTAAACAGAGTAAACGTAGTCAAAACATAGCCAAAATTCAGGAACTGGAACGGATAGTCAGACAAGCCAAAACATCAGGGAGCCGGAGATGAGCGTAGTAGAACAGAAAGCAGGATCTGGAGCCAGAACCAAGCAAGTCTTTAACAGGAACACAGGAGAGCGTCTCTAGAGATGTGACCAAGGAGAAGGCAGAGATTATCTGGTCTGGATGGCTTAAGTAGGCAGGACTGACGAGCAGGATATCATCAACAGGTGAGTCACTGTGGAGAGATAGGAGCTGGCAATTAGCCGACAGCTGAGCGGCCAGCTCAGAGAAGGAAGGGCTGAGCCCAGCACTGACGGCTGGGCAGTGCCGGGCAGAGCCCTGCACGGGATATACATGATACGACATATGCTGTTTTTTTTTTTTTTTTACTGATGATATGTGAATTTCCTTTTAACCACTTAAGGACAGCCCCATGCAGATATATTGCGGCAGGGCGGCCCTCCTGCGCGAAATCACATACCTGTGCGTGATTTCGTGCACAAAGTCTGGGGCGCTTGACAGGAGAGGCAGAACGGCGGTCTGCCTTTATAAACAAGGCAGGCGGCCATTCTGTCAGAGAGGAAGATGGAGATCTTGTGCTTCTTAAGCAGAAACACGGATCTCCATTTTCCTCCAGTTAAGCCATCCCTCGCACAGTTAGAAAGCACTCCCTGGGAGCACACTTAACCCTTTGCTCGCCCCTGATGTTAACCCCTTCCCTGCCAGTGTCATTAGTACAGTGACAGTGCATTTTGTTAGCACTGTATTAGTGTCACTGGTCCCCAAAAAAAATGTCACTTAGTGTCCGATTTGTCCGCCGCAATGTCACAGTCCCGTGAAAAATCGCTGATTGCTGCAATTTCTGGTAAAAAAATTTAATAGAAAATTCCATAGTTCTATCCCATAGTTTGTAGACGTTATAACTTTTGCGCAAACCAACTCGATATGCGCTTATTGGAATTTTTTTTTTGCAAAAATATGCAGCAGAATACATATTGGCCTAAATTGATGAATAAATTAGATTTTTTTACATTTTTTATTGGGTATGTTTTATAGCAGAAATAAAAAATATTGTTTTTTTTTCAAAATTAAATGTTTTTTTTTTTTTTTGCTTGTTTATAGCGCAAAAAAAAAAAAAAAAAAAAGGCAGAGGTGATCAAATACCACCAAAATACATTTTTCTTTTTTCCCCACAAATAGAAAAAACAAATTTTGTTTGGGTACAGTGGTGCATATCAGCACAATTGTCAGTTAAAGTAGCGCAGTGCCGTATCGCAAAAAAATGGGCTGGTAATAAAGGGGGGGGTAAACCTTTTGGGGGTAAAGTGGTTAAAATAAAAACCTGATTAGGTGATCTACACTATTGGGCTCTCTTCTTGCTTTCCATATAAGTCCTATGATGCTGAGGATCAAGGTTAATGAACAGTCCACCTAGTATAGCGAGGTCCAGGGGCAGCTCGTTCATAAAGGGCGAATGGTCGCCACCTCCCCTTTCCTTTGCCGCTGCCAAAGCTTATTCATTTCAGGATGCTGGGCGCATTATTCACAGCGGCGGGTTTTTTTTTTTAAGTACCTGCTTATAGCCAGAGGCTCTAGTAGGCTTCAAAATAGGGTGGGCTCCGGACACAGAGCGTTGCGCTCGGAGCCCACCCAGGTGTGTTAGAATAGCGAATGAATATTCGCTATTCTAACACTGAATCGCCTCTCCGCGAATCAGGAAGCGCAAGTGTAAGAAGTGCGAGGAGGAGGGAGGACACGGAAGCCGCCGAGCAGGGGAAGGAGATGCCCACTCGTGATGCCCCTGGGAGGAGAGCAGTGGACGCCGCCCGTGGTTGAAGTAAGGGCACCAACCAATTGACCGACCCAACCACTACGTTGATTCCTGACTTAGCTTGGCTGACTATCCATTCCAGTTACTGAACTTTGTTTTGACAATGTTTGTTCTTTTTACTTTTATTATTAAACAAGTGTGATTTAACTGTACTTCTATCTCAGCCTGATTTCATGGTTTGACAGTTACCACACTTTCTATTTGATTATTGATTTTTATGTATGAACGTGCACTATTAAAGTAGGTTTTTTTTTATGTGTTTAAAGATTTATGGGTTGAGTTTCACATTATCTGGTAGCACTACACTATACACATATTTCTATATTAATATAACAACCAATGACACTTTGGGGCTAGGAAGCACAGTGTCATTTGTTGCTTTGGTGATGGGGGGGCTGGCTCACCAGCACCATGGAAATGTGCAGTGGGTATAGAAAAGAATCACCCCCTTTAAAATAATCAAATTTTGCTTGCTTTGTTTCAGCCACAAACAGTTTTTGTCTTATCCAGCTGTATTTACTAGTGCAGAATCACTGAGTTGGAAAAAGGATCACCCTCCTTATGTCAATATTTTGTTAACCCAACCCTTTCCTTTAATTCCAGCCTTTAGTCTATTGGGATTTGTCTCTACTAACATTGCACATCTAGACTTTGCAATATATGCCCGCTCTTCTTTGCAGAACTGCTCAACTTACATTTGATGGTGACCGTTTGTGGACTGTAGTCTTTAAGTAATTTCACAGACTTTCAATGGGGTTTAAGTCTGGGCTCTGACTAGGCCATGCAAGGAAATTTACCTTTTTCTCCTTCAACCACTGTGTGCTCATTGTTGCTGTGTGCTTTGGGTCATTGTCATGTTGGAAGGTAAACCTTCTTCCCAGGGCTTTTTTTCTCAGAGAATAGGTGCAGGAACTCAACCATGCCCGCCATACACATACCTGCCAAATGGCATCAAATAGTAGCTTTTCCCTCTGCATACAACCCCTCCCTCCACTGCCCTCATCTTCCCCCCTCCTTAAAAGCTCCACCATCTGTCATATTTCTTACCTTTGTTGCAATATTAAGCTGAAGCACCTATCCGGCTGTAGTACCTCCCAGCATACTATACTACAGTCACTTTCAAGGGATATCATGCAGTAGGAGCATCAACTACTGGTCACCAGGGAAAAATTGTAAACCACAGAGGGTGTAGCCTACCACGCACCCTCTCCTGCCCATGACTGCACTGAACCCTGGGCACTTGTTCTGTATCTCCCTTGTCCCGGTCCGGCACTCAGTGGGATCTGCGCAGGATATCTGACCTGTGGGAGCTACTGGGAGATAAGCTGTCACTTGTAAACACAGAAGCTGGACTTAAGTGTTACCAAGTGATAGTGGTGAGCAGGGAGCAGAAGACCTGAGCCAGAGGTGGTGGAACTGAGTTCCCCCTAGTTTCTGCTGAAAAAAAGCCCTGCTTCTTCCCATTGACAACTTTCTGGCAGAGGGCAGCAGATTTTCCTCTAGAATTTGACGGTATTTTGCCCCATCCATTTTTCTTCTGACAAGTGCTCCAGTCCCTGCTGTAGAGAAACACCCCCATACCAGGATATTACCACCCCCACCCCAACAGGATAATACCACCTTCATGCTTTACTGTAGGAAGGTGTTATTTGGATGGTGAGCTGTATTGGATTTCCGCCAGACATATCGTTTGGTGTTGAGGCCAAATAAATCAATTTTAGTCTCATCTGACCACTTTAAAACACACCGTGAAGATTCTGAGACCACATATAAAAATGTGTTATGGTCAGATAAGGCTAAAATTGAATCGCATGTTGCTGGAGCCAAAAGGTAGGGCTTTGATGTGAAGAGGGGACTATGCGATTGCGGCCTCTTTAATGGGCGACTGTGTGATGTGGGGGGGGGCCTCTGTGACTGGGGGGCTCTGTGATGGGGGGCCTGTGTGATTGGGGAGCCTCTGGTGTAATGGGGAGGCTCTGGTGTAATGGGGTGGCTCTGGTGTGATGAGGGGCTCTCATGTATATGGAAGCTCTGATGTGATGGAAAGACCTCAAATGTGAAGTTAAATTTCATCAAGGTGATTTTGTTCATTTTCCCACCATGCTCGTTGCTAAGTGACATTTACTTTTTTTTTACATTTTAATCTGGGGTGCCTTGAGATTTTGCATACTGAAAAAAAAGATTAAGAAATGTGGTTTTACACAATACCAGTTAGCTATATTTAATTTTTAGATCTACCCCTTCACAATAAAAACAAATCTTATCTTGCTAGTTTGTTTAGTCTTCTTTTGGCTGCCCAGAGAGCCAATTCACTTTCTTTTAATATTAAAATAAAAGGAGCTGACATGTAACCGTCAGATTTAATAACTTATTGGGGCAATAAAGGAACAATCAGCAGCTTGTTCTGTGCCATTTCACTTCCAGTGGCATCAATTAAGCTTCGGAGTCAGTTGAGGAAAACAAATACAATCAAATCACATTATCTCAACCTAATTCAGCCAATATGTCCTAGCAATGTATCTTATTTATGGGCCTTCATGTCAGTTGCCATTATGCCGTTACTCCAGCAGCAGTCCATGGACCTTGTTTCTATTAATTAGAAAAGAGAAAGTGCTTTTATTTTCCAGCCTGCTCTAGAAGATAACAGCTGGGATAGGATTGGCTTGTCTATGGCTATGCCAATTGTTCTCAACCTTCTTAAGTCCTGGGCCCGGTAAATCCTTCTAAAACCTTCCATGCATCAACAATAAAGTTTATGCTCACACATTTTAATTATGAGAATACAAAATATGTATTGAAGTGCTAAAAGACTCTGAAAGTGGCTGGTTGTTACTGTGGCGGGGATGGGGCTTCTGGAGCAGACTTGGTGGCCCTGTAGGGGATGAGTTATCTGGAGGGGGCTTGGGTGGGACTGTGGGAGGTTGGGGACACCGTTGGATGTTGAGGGTACTATGGATGATTGGAGGCTCTGCAGCAGGCTGTGGGGGCACTGTGGAGGCTAAGGGATCTCTGGGGGCACTGTGGACCACTATGGGAGGTTGGGGCCCACTATGGGAGCTGGGGGGGGGCACTGTGGGAGGTTAAGGAACCTGCAGCTGGCTGGAAGCCCGGGAGAAGGGAGGCCTCATCCTGGCAGTGGGCCTGCAGCCCAGTGGTTGAGAAACAAGAAAGTACAAAGGAAACATTTAGACTTAAAGCATACCAAACATCAGATATATATTTCATTAATTTTAAAGCTGAACTTCACCAAAATGGGGGGATTTTGCTTATTTACACCCCCCTCCTCTGCCACTTTTGGCACTTTTTGGGGGGGCAGGTACCTGATTTGACTGCCGAGTGGAAGATCGCCCCCCTTCTTCCCCCACAGCCTTCTGGGACACATCACAGTTCCAAGAAGACTGCGGGACCATTCACAAAGTGCAGCACAGCTCGCATATGCACAATGGGAAACCAGCTGTGAAGGCGCAAGTCCTTAGGAAATGCCTCTCGCTAAGCCATTGTGTTCTCCTGATGGGGGGGGGGGGGTTGATTATTGCTAGCGGCTATAGCAGCCACTACCGATAGCCGCAAGTAAAGCCTGCCCATACACATCTCTAATGACCGTCCTTAGTCAAGATGCCGGAGCGTGGACCCGAAGCCGATTGAAAAATCGGTTTGGGTGAGGACAACACTGGATCCTTGGACAAGTAAGTGTTCTTTATTAAAAGTCAGCAGCTACAGTTTTTATTAGCTGCTGACTTAATTTTCTTGGGGGGCGGCCTGGAGCTTCTCTTTAAGTGATGCATCAGAGTAACTCTTCCAGGTATTTATTACCTCTCACAGAGATCAAAGTACTCCCCCTAAAGAACACATTCTTCTGCTTTTCCCAGAAGGATGGTGTCATCTCTATTCTGACACCTCCAAGGTCACCAACCACATTCTGGACTGAGAAGCTGGCTCAGAGATAACAATCATGTAAAGCCTGGTGCTTCTTCAGCCCCCTTCACAAGATCAGCCCCTGCTACAGCCTTTTACTTTGTGACTTGCCACAATGTACAGTCTGAGCACTGGAGAAGAAGAGACTGAGCAAGTGATTAATCATGCTTGCAGTAGAGTGATGACATCATCTCAGCCTGGGCAAGGTCACTGGACCAGAGCTCAAGAAGATGATGCAATGTACAGTTTTTCTGAAAAAAAATTTATACCATTTTATAGGAATTTGTGTATGCAGTTTGGTAAGCTTATTAAAAGGACTGCTTTAAATCCATTAGGTTATATAGAATAAACCAGGGGTCTCTAAACCTTCTAAACAAAGGTCCAGTTACCGTCCATCAGACTTCAGGAGGGCCAGACTGTGGCAAGTGAGAGAGTAGAAAATGCCTCAGCAATGCTGCTTCACTGTTGGTATTAGTGGAAGAGATTAGTGCTGCCTTGTTAGTGGGAGGAATATTGCCCCAAAGGCTGGATAAAGGCAAGCAAAGAGCTGCTTCTGGCCCACAGGCTGCAGTACATACCATTATGAGTAACAACATGTCCTCATGAACACTTGAACCCGATAAAGTCCTTCTAAACCTATGACTTGTGGCCTTTCCACTAGACTTTTATAGCAGTGCTGGTCGAACCAGAGAGCACTGATCGATCGATCAGCCCAAGAGCCAGGAAATGAGCTCTGACCCACAAGTCAGAGCTGAAGAGTGCACAGGAACCGGCCGAAGTGAGAAGTAAGGCAAGTACTGCATCTTGTTCCTCAAGCATTTCAAAGCCACCTGTGTCTGTGTTTGGGAGACTCACTATCACTTGGGCAGAAGGGCATGGGATATCTAACTTAATAGGGACAGAGACAGGGAGGACAGGGGATTCTCACCTTATCTAGTTTATTTTGGTCTCATGACGTCTCAGGAGAAATAGTGAGCAGACAGAAAAGGCTACCATATCTAATCGAAAATGTTTGCCCTGAGAAAAGAGGTATCTAATTGTGCTTGCCCCCAAAACAATGCATAGAATAAACATAAAAGCTAGAGTGATTCCACAATTCTGATTTATGTCTGAAGCTGAACTTAAACACATCTTCAGGTGTTTCGAAAAGTACCTGTATGTCCAACGAGCAGCTTATGATGCCTATGACCAGCTTTAGGGTTCATCTTTTCAGTGATCAGAAGAGCACCTTTGATGGTTCAGGCTTGTTAGTGTGTTCCCATGATAAATAATACATTGTGAGAAATTCATATCCACTGGATCAATCTTCTTTACCCCACCATTTTGGTCTACACACTAGTTAGGTGCCTTTGGTTGTTTTAAACACCTGCAAATCAAGGATTCTCTGAAATGATCCCAGTCGCAGATTTGCTTTGGGTATCTTAAAGGTCAAAGAGTCCACCTCAGTTCTTAAGATACAGGAAGATGGTGCAGAACCAATTCTTGGATGTGGCAATAACTACAGCCACAGATACAGCTAAAAACCCAAAAAGCTGAAGAGCCATGTAGCCAAAAACCATAAAATTAATGGGAACGTCACTGGCTGCACCAGAGCTGCATGTCAATGACATACCCAATAATTTACCATAAGACATAAAAAAGGTAAATATTATACTCAATCACGACAAAACTCAGTGTACATCTCACCGAGGTGAACGGCTGGAGAGGAAGCACAGTCTCATTGAAGAGATGGATTGATGACTTCAATCCTGGCTGACTAGCGCATGTGATAGAAATACATGCTGGCGCTTAAGCTGTAGATGTCCAAATACAGTTTGTCAGATTAGTGCTCAACAGAGAACTGGTGATTAATGATCTCCCATAAACAAGGGAGACAAGTCTGTGTCAGCAGAATCTCCAAGATTCATTGACAAAGACCCAAGAGAGAATGGAAACTACATACAGAGGACAAAAAAAATCCCCAAACAAACAGGATTCTGAACTGAACTCCAACACCGCACATTAATAAAGTGTTCATTGGAGTTCACCAGAGCTTCACAGGTTGCCACTGGAGGCCTCTTCCACTCCTCCATGACGACATCTGGTGGATGTTCGAGACCTTTGCTCTTGGCGCCAATACACAGCCATCCACAAACCCCTTTACACGCTTGTAGTATCCATCCAATGCCATTGTGACAGGGTGACAACACAGTTGGGGGACAGAAGTCAGAACGTTGTCACCCTGCAACAAGAAGAGCCTAAAACAAGGAGTTTATTAGCAACAGCTCTTTAAATCTCATTAGCAGTTAAAGCGTATATGAGATTTTAGTGTTTTGGGTTACAATGATGTTAATGTCAGCCTTAATTCACCATATCATCCCGTGTTTAATCAAAGTAGAAATTTTATTCGCTCACGTGCATAAATCCAGGGCGGAATGCTCCTCTTATCTGTCTGTCTACAGCGCTGGACCTCTTCTGTTTTGTACAAGTTTCCAGGCAGAGGCATTCCATTCCTGCAACAAAGCAATCTACCGGTGCCCCTGGTGCAATCTTGTTAGTCGGCGAACTGAGTGCAGGCAATCATCTTCTATAACACTCTTTACTTGGCTGCCTGCTGTGTCTTTTAATAGCTTTAAAATCATATTTCCTGCAGAAATGGTGCCTGGCGTGCATACAAAATTCTCTCTCCCCTAAGAAAAGCCTCTAAAGGAAGACTTAAAACCCTAAGCGCTCATTACGCAAAAGCTGGTAGCAGGGAATCACCCCAGGAATTTCAGAAAAACCACATAACACAAACTTCATTTTCAAATAGTCACGCACATGTGGAAAGAGAAGAAAAAAAAAAGTAGTCCCCTTGTCCGAAACAGGGGGCTTATGGCTAGGTGGTAGTCAGCCCAGACTGATTGGAGTTGACTTATAAAATCTGGTGCAGCTCTCAGTTTTTTGTTTTTTTGTCAAAGTGTAATTTAGCAAGCTGAAGTTAGAAGCAGATTGGCTACCATGCACAACTGTACCAGATTTTGCACTCTCCTGTTTTAGTGAATCAACCCCACTGTTTTTCACATGTTTTTTCCCTAAGCTTAGTGGGTTGCAATTTCTTACTGTTGCCGGTAGGTGCCACTGGTACCACTGGCAATAGAATGAGATATCATAAGACTGAGCTATGGATATTTCTATATCCTTCAGCCAACCGGGAGTTCATGGCCACCGGTCCATGCTGGGGAAGGATATATATATTTGGGACAGGCCATGTGCTGTTCACTCTCCTCCCCTAGGCTGAGGCCTGGGGAGGGGCTGCAGGTTGGAGCGGTGCGTATTAGCCTGTGTGGGGCCTAACATGTGCCGAATAAGGACTTGAGCTTGAAGTGGCCATAAAGCTGTCCTGCTTAGTGATGGAGGAAGCTGTGCCAAGGAGGGGAACCAGGGGAGGCCCCTTGCTGAAGAGAGCCAGGAAGAAGGCTGGTCTCTTAGAAGGGCCTGGTGACTCACTTGGAAGAAGCTCTGAGCCTAGGAAATGGAGGAAGTAAAGTCTGTGAACCAAGCCTAGAGTGTCACCAGATAGGCTTAAGAATTCTGGCACTGTAAAGCTGGATCTGGAGAGTCTGTAAAATATTTGTTTATTATACGAGTTTTTGGATTACAAGCATTCTTTCTGGACCACTGTACAGCAAAGCATTGTAGAACTTGTATGCTGATAGCAGGACTTCAGAACCCAGACAAGCTGAATGCAGACTACATTTCCCAGAAGAGCTGGGAAAGGAGCGGGAGCCTATATAATCTAAAGCCCGGGAACTTTCAGGGAAGAAGTAAGGAGACTGTGAGAGGGTGAGGACGTGCGTGAGATGGCAGTGCGGGACTTGGAGGACCCAGACCTAGTTGGGTCACATCGGAAAGCTGGAAAGAGGGACTGCATTACCCTGACATCACTGAAAGACAGGAGGGTCGACCCTGCAGGCAGTCGGATCGTGTCATTGTCATCTCTACCACAGAGAGACAGAGAACAAGGGCATACCTCCCAACTTTTTGAGATGGGAACGAGGGACAACTATTAGCAAAAGTATGTAGGCATAGGACCCAAACCCCTGCCATGCCCCCTTAAAAAGGAGAATTATACAAACAAATATTATTAGTTAAAGCCACAAGTGCTCTTTTTTCACTACTATTCCTTTATACTGGCGTTTGACATTTACGAATGCAGCAATTTAGAAATTGGACGAAAAGGTTCTGCACTGCAAAACACTTAACTAATAAAAAGTGCATTTTATATAGAACTATATAGATCAGACCAAAATGAGACAAATGAGGAGGAAAGAGGCACAGAGGGACTTTGTTACAAATCAGGGACAGTTGGGAGCTATGAACAAGGGGGGCCCCCAACTAAGAGATCTTGCTTCGCTCTGCTAAGACTACAGACCAGATGAGAGGGTCCCGTAACGGAAACTATCACAAGCTACAAGTGATTCCGTTGTTTCCAGTTGTTTCAGTTTTGTACACCTTGCATTAGAGTTTGCCACACTGAGACACAGACGTCCTAGCCCATTAAGTACTGTGTCTACTTTTTTTCTCTGAAATCGCACAACTCTTGTTACAGTACATGTTTCCATGCAGACAGGAATACGGTTAGTATCTCATCTCAAGGCTCTTCCATCTGTAAAAGGAATTTGCTTCATCAGACTAGTTCACCATCTACAGGGGTTCAGTTCTGCTGAAGTCTACTTCCACCCCTTTCTCAACTTTAGCCATTCTGCATTCATCTTCTATGTTGAAGCGGAGTTCCATCTAAAAATGGAACTTCCGCTTTTCGGAACCCCCCCCCCCTCCAGTGTCACATTTGGCACCTTTCAGGGGGGAGGGGGGAACAGATACGTGTCTGTCTAATACAGCTATTTTGCTCCCACTTCCGGGCATAGATAGCCAAGCCGCCCGCGAGAATCTACGCCACTTCCGGCGCCTTTTCCATCCCCCCCGTTGTCTTCTGGGAGACACACAGGTCCCAGATGACAGCAGGGACCAGTGGGATCGTGCATTGCGAGTCGTGCATGTGCAGTAAGGCAGTGTTTCTCAACTCCAGTCCTCAAGGCGCACCAACAGGTCATGTTTTCAGGATTTCCCTCAGATGGAACAGCTGTGGTAATTACTAAGGCAGTGAAACTGATCAAATCACCTGTGCAAAATAATGGTAAGCCTGAAAACATGACCTGTTGGGGTGCCTTGAGGACTGGAGTTGAGAAACACTGCAGTAAGGAACCAGGCTGTGAAGCCGCAAGGCTTCACTTCCTGATTCCCTTACCGAAGATGACGGTGCCTCCACCTGAGAGGCGAGGGACGGGTCGGCTTCGGGTGCCGACATCGCGGGCACCCTGGACAGGTAAGTGTCCATATTTTAAAAGTCAGCAGCTGCAGTATTTGTAGCTGCAGACTTTAAAAAAAAAAAATAAAAAAAAATAGGCGGAACTCCGCTTTAAAAAAGGGACTTTCCCCAGTTTCTCACCATCAGGCCAAGGAGAATTTTTCTTGTTGCTGTACCATCCTCAG
Organism: Aquarana catesbeiana; assembly: GCF_042186555.1. Taxonomy (NCBI): domain Eukaryota; kingdom Metazoa; phylum Chordata; class Amphibia; order Anura; family Ranidae; genus Aquarana; species Aquarana catesbeiana. Next base: position 273,080,284 of record NC_133334.1, read on the forward strand.
GAAATCTTGCTCCTACATAAAAAAAAGGACCTCAACCCTGATGTGCACCAACTAGGGCCCCCCAACAAGAGTTTGTTCCTACATTTTGAAGTTATATCAAAGAGGACATCATTTTTTGCAAATTCATCTGTTAAACCCTGTTCCCAGCCATTGAGAACCCAGAAGTGAGTTAGCCCAATTTCTTCATAGCCTATTTCAGTTCACTTTGGGAAAAAATATCTCAGTGCTGGAATCAACGTTTGAACTCTGGTCCGGCAGGACATTTGGGTTTGTTTCAAATGCTACTGTGCATGATCATTTGGCCAAGCCTTTCAGAGTGTTTAAATTTTGTGAACGCCTACGGTTGTTTCTTTTGTGCTTACACTAATTATACCCTGACCTCAATACAATCATAGTATTTGTTTACCTTAAACTGTGTGATTATTTTGTGTTTTAAAGCCAGGGGGTTCTCCTGGTCAAGGTGGTGTCAGCAGGGGCTGGGCTCCCAGATCAGGCGCCAAACAGAGAGGAAACCCAAAATACTCAGCGGCTCCTAAGGGGGTAGCGCTACACATACATGGAATTCTGTAAAAATACAAAATGATCATTTTAGTGTACTGCTATAGGGCCGGTTCACACCAGAATCACACGGGAACACAGTCCTTGCATTCCCCTGCAGTTCGATTTGGCAGCCCAGTCATATGATTTGGCTGAAAATTGCCTTGGAATGCACAAAAAGTAGCGCATGCGCTACTTTTAAAAAACATCCAAAATTGCGGTGCCATGTAATCTGGTGCCCGCAGTGATTGCGATCTGCGTTTGGGGTGTGGTTACACCACTTCAGCTCTGGAAGATTTACCCCTCGACCCCTTCCTGGCCAGATCATTTTTTGCGATACGGCACTGTGTTACTTTAACTGACAATTGCGTGGTCTTGCAACACTGTACTCAAATAGAATTTATTTCCCTTTTTTCCCTCAAATAGAGCTTTTATTTGGTGGTATTTGATCACCCCTGCGGTTTTTATTTTTTGCGCTATAAACAAAAAAAGACCGACAATCTTGAAAAAGAAACAATACTTTTTACTTTCTGCTAAAAAAAAAAAAAAAAAAAAGGAAAAAAAGGACCTATCAAATAAATGTAAAAAAAAAAAATCTAATTTCTTCATCAATTTAGGACGATATGTATTCTGCTACATATTTTTGGTAAAAAATAAATCCCAATAAGCGCTGTCATGAATCTGCAGTAATGTTTCATGCCTTGTCTGTTTGCTTACCTCTCTGGTCCTGGGGAATCTTACACTCTAGCTTCCTGCTTGGTCCGTGTCAGTGTTCAGGTGGAGCTGCTTTCCTTAACCACCCAGAGCTCCATCCGCAACTAGCCGAAGGGTCCACAACCTTAGCGGTGCGCTCCTAACCCCAGCGGTGTGCATCCGTCAGGTGAACTGACAAGCGTATAGTGATTGGCTTAGTTATAGCGTCTACAAACTATGGGATATATTTATCAAATTTTTATTTATTTAAAAAAATTCTACCAGTAATGGAGGCAATCAGCGACTTCTAGCAGGACTGCGATATTGTGGTGGAAAAATTGGACACCAGCTGACACTTTTTTGGGGAACAGTGACATTATTACAGTGATCAATGCTGAAAACATGCACGGTCACTGTACTACTGACACTGGCTGGGAAGGAGTTAACATCAGGGGCGAACAAAGGGTTAACTGTGTGCCTAGCTGGTGGTTTACTACTGTGAGGGAGGTGCTTTGCCTAAAGGAAGGCCTAGCTCCGTGTCCCTGCTTTTCAGGAACACAGGATCAATGCCTTTCTTACTGACAGATCGCCGTTCTGCCCTGTGTACAGAACGATCAACGGGTGCCGGCGGACATCGGGTTTGTGGAACCTGCTGATCAGCTCTCGCTATGCAAAATCACAGCGGGAGTGAGCCGCCAGCGGCGTGCACTCGATACCCGGAAGTGCAGGATCACACATATTTATATATGTAATCTTGCATAGCGCAGCTGCCCAGTAGCAGTAAAACCGCTATAGGGCGGTCAGCAAATGGTTAACAATGTATTGGTACGCGCAGCAGATCGCAAAGGCTGTAAGTTTTCATGAAACGCACCTTTCCCGCACCGTGTTCTGGTGTGAACCAGCCCTTACTTTGCCATTAATTTTAAAGATGGATCTGGTTTCCAAGTCATAAGTATTTTTTTTTTTTATCATTTTTATTACATGTACATTGTAATTGTTTTTTTTTTTTAATCATTGAAACACTACTGGTTTATGCTACAGAGGACGGTAGTAAAGAGAAAGCAGCTGTAAATCTGTCCATATAATTTAAAAGTCTCAAGAATTATTGGTCGCGCTTACAAATGCGCATCAGTAAAACGCTGACACTATTGTGATGTCGTGCAGTAAAAGAAATATACGGTCGGACGCCCGTACCTCTGGTTTCTTTCCAGGCTCCAAGTTTAGGACATCCATTCCAGCCTGGAACTACCTGAGAAATTAAAAGGGGATGAAAAGAAGCTAGCTCAGCGTTTTTTTGCCAATAAAACCTTATGAAGAATTCCTATTAGCAACCTGCCTGAGAATGCCTTCTAATCCATTTCACGCTCAGTTTCTCCTGGGTTTTAATAAAGAGACCGGACTATTTCATATTCACACAGAGTCTTGTAGGAACATCAAAAAACACCTATACGGGAATATGGAGGAGAACAGCACGCAGCCGGCTGTTAATGCTTGATGCCGCCTGCTAATGAAAAACGATAGGGCCGGCAGAAAATAAAGTCCCTGGCGTACTTTTATTCTTAAAAAATGAATTTTGCTTCTGGCTCAGCTTCACCGAGACGCTGTGCCATTTATCTCTAGGACAGGGCGAACAAAAGGAAAAAAGAGAAATGCTGGTGCTGGATTTTGTAAAGGGGTGGCAAACTTTAAAAAGGAACCTTGTATTTTAAAAGTATAACATGCTGTGAAGATTAGCATCAAGGGTAGAGCTTTTTAGGATGCAGTCCACTCGCCAACAGGGTAGAGCTTTTTAGGACGCAGTCCACTCGCCAACAGGGTAGAGCTTTTTAGGATGCAGTCCACTCGCCAACAGGGTAGAGCTTTTTAGGATGCAGCCCACTCGCGAACAGGGTAGAGCTTTTTAGAATGCATTCCAGTCGCCAACAGGGGAGAGCTTTTTAGGACGCAGTACACCTGCCAACAGGTAGAGCTTTTGAGGATGCAGTCCACTCACCAACAGGGTAGAAATTTTTAGGACGCAGTCCACTCACCAACATTGGTTTAAGGCCTTTCCCATTTTTATTTAAAAGGTAAGTTCCCGCATAAGTTTTGTCATCATACGGTATCCAAAACAAAACCAAGGCTCCTCGCTTTAAAGTGTCCCTCTCTTGGGCTACACTGGCTCTTTGGCCCAACACTGCAGTCTTCACACACCGCTTCTGCACTAGCTGAATCTTCAGATGTCAGTCTGGTTAGTGTAGACCGACACCCCCCCCCAATATGTGTCTGTGCACCTGCTACACCCTGACAGTCTCCTTGGGAGGGTGGAGCCCCAAACTCTACTCAGCTCCCATAACATAAGGCCTGTGCACAATCAGCAGATGCTGGTCACCATCAAAACGTTGACCCAGGGCTGGAGGCTTTATCCCACCCAATACTCCACAAAGCCTCCATGCTCCGGGACTCATACCAGGAGTTTTTCCCGCTCAGAAGGAACTTCCTAGAGCCCCTTGATCTGTATGGGTAAGAACCCTGGCTTGACACCAAACTCTGATACTGATATGGCATAGACCTGTCTCAATGCACATTTCCCAATGGTTTAGCCCTTTAAAAATGCTGCAAGTACTAAATACCTTTTTGTTTTGTGAGAAACCCAGTGAAATCCTAGCTTCCTAATTAAGGCTGATACATATGCCTGCACAACAAGCAGAGTTCGGTTATCTTCAAAATGTTGTCCCAGGGATGGAGGCTTCATCTCACCTAATACTCTACAAAGTCTCCAGGAGACCAGGACACATACCTGGATTTGTCAATCCTGGAGAAAATTGCAAAGCCAGTTTTTTTTTCTACTCAGAACAGATTTCAAGAGCCCCTTGATCAGCATGGGTAAAATCCCTGCGTGACACAAGACTCCTCTGACACCTTGACATGGACCTGTCACAATGCAAAAATCCCAGTGATTTAAAAATGCCACAATAAGAATACCTGTTGATTTGTGAGAAACCCAATGAATGCCTAACTTGCTGATTGAGATGACAATGTACACAAGTACAATCGGCAAATGCTGGTCACTCACCATCAAAATGTTGACCCAGAGTTCGAGGCTTAATCCCACCTAATACTCTACAAAGTCTCCAGGCCTCAGGACCCACCCCAGGATTTAGCAATTCTGGAGAAAAATTGCAAATCCAGGTTTTCTGGATTTTCTTTTTCTTCAGACATACACTTTGATGGTGCAAGGAGGCAGCTTTCGTGCTTGGCAGGCCACAGATCAGGAAATAAGAATACAGGATAAGAATTTCATAAATCAACTAGTTTTATAATAGTTGGACTTGAAGTCACAATTGCCCTCCCCTGTGATAAAAAGGTTTTGTGAACGGAGAGGGGAGGGAGAGAAGTGAGAACAGATCCAATTGCTAGTTCCTCCAACTGCAGTGGAAAAGGTCCACTATACAACTAGGAGGCCAAAGAAAAACATACTCATCTTCTACTTGCTCCTCTGGTGCCCCATTTTCCCACTGCATGTGGAAGGAAAGTCTCCCCATGCCTATCACCAGACTTGAGTGCTGTCCTACTGGGGCAGGTCTTTAGCCCTGAGAAAGCGCCAACTCAACTTCATGGTCAAAACTTAACACGGCTATTTTGTGGAGGGCTTCCATGGGGAAATGGCAGCTGAGGAACAAGTAGAAGCATGTGGTATGCCAACGTGAACCTGTACTTTACCCATTTAAGGCTTCACTCAGGGCAAAGTGACAAGTCTTTCACTGATACTCACCCACACACAAGCACACCTTCATTGCATCTCTCCCTTCCTCTGTTGAAGTCTAACCCAGTGCAATCTCCCCATCTGATGGTGCCCGAGCTTACCAAAGGTTAACTTCATCCTTCTCATCAGGAGGCAGTATACGGGCTTGGCAATTTGGCTGACCAGGCTCAAACAGTGCATTCTGGGAAGACATTCACATGCTCTACCATACCTGGAAGTCATTACCAAAGGCTTAGTAGGAACAAGGGAAGTGTGGAAAATATTAGCAGGTGTGGGGTTCTTCAAAAAGGAAACTTTTCACTTTGTCCCGAATAGGAAGAGTGATCGATTGTCTGAATGTCATTTGCCAAGAGATGGTCTTAAGAGATAGTCAATGGGAAATGTCCAAGTCCCTGGCTTGGTAAAGTGGACGTTTTTCATTGACTTTGCAGTAGTAGGGTTCTCTCAGGCTCCAGAACTGAAGTGGTGTGGTGACTTCACCACATGGAGACCAGTTGGCATGGGCACAGACTGTAGAAGAAGTATTCTACCACTTGGCACTTTTAATAAATACAATTCAGAATTAAAAAAACTAGGGGCTCCTTGCATCTAGGGTTTCTTTCATCTCCCAATAGTCTTTTTTTAAATTAGCCGTGAATGCAAAGTGACCTTTCAGGACCTTCTGTATGGTTTGAAAACCTCATAAAGTCATTTGAAATTCCCCTTTAAGAAAAGTTTTTCATCTTCAAGGTCACCAACAGGTCAAAAGGAAGCTACCGAATGAAATATATAAATGCTTCTTTTCTGATTTTTTTTCAAAATGGAAGCTTATCTCTCCCGCTCAGGCTCTATACAGAGAAATCTTCTGCATGCAAGTATCTGACACACAGGAGAATCGCTCTATTGTAACCACAATCTGGCCTTATTAAAGGCCGCGTGGAGAAAGAAGTGGACTCCATATAATATTTCACAGATATTCCATCTGGATTTATCATCCTTTTAATAGTATAATTTCTGGTAACTTGCAGGATGTATTTCAAGGTTCCTTTTTGTGAATTTTGTTCAAGCAGAAGGGAAACTAATAAAAAAGGGAATGTGAAACAATGGATGGTAAAAAGTTCATTTTAAAAACTTTAGCTAATCATTTTTTTATCATCTCCCACCAAGAATACTAAAATAAAATTCTCCTACGCCTAACGTTCATGGGGACATACTGTATATTTTTGTTTGTACCCATAAAAAGGGCCTAGAAACTATAGTGGGCTTTTTTTTAATCCTACCTAATACTGACACTAAACCACAAGGTTGTTTAACCACCGTCCACCCGCAATGTACTGCGGATGAGCAGCCGCTGTGGGCAAAGCCCCTCCTTCCGGGTTTAGGGCGCGCACCTGTCAGCACGTCCCTGGCCAATGATTCATGGCCGGGACAAGCTGATTGGCTGTGTACATTCACAGCCTAGAGCTCTGTGTTGACATTCACCACAGAGCATGATCCCTGTGTTTCTCATCCCTGCTTTGCAGGGATGAGAAACTTAGAGCTCATATAGTAAAAGCAGCACTACACACAGACACACACACACTACACATAGTTAGGCAAATATTTAAACACTTGATCGCCCTAGATGTTAACCCCTCCCCAGTCAGTATCATTAGTACAGCAACAGTGTATAGTAGGATCACTGTATTAATGTCGCTACTGATGTCAGCGGCAGTTAGTCAGTTCGCCGCACTATCGCAGTCCAGTTACAAGTCGTTGATCGCTGCCATTAGAAGTATAACAGAAAAAAAAAAAGTAAAACACACACTATACACATATACATATATATACACACACACATACACATACATACATATACACACACACTATAGTTTGTTGATGGTATAATGTTCATGCAAACCAATCAATATACACTTATGGGGATTTTTTTTTTTTTTACCAAAGACATGTAGCAGAATATATTTTAGTCGAAATTTATGAAGAAATTCAATTTTTTGCATTTTTTTTATTAGATATTTTTTACTTTCTATATAAAACCTATTTTTTTCAAAATTGTTATTCCATTCATTAAATCGCAAAAAAAAAAAAAAAAAAAAAAAAAAGAAAAAAAAACTCAGTGGTTGTCAAATACCACCAAAAGAAAGCTCTATTTGTGTGAAAGAAGAGATACAAATTTAGTTTGGTTACAGCGTACATGACCGTGCAATTGCATGAAAGCGCAGCGCCGAAAAGAAAAAATTGCCTGGTCATGAGCCCCTGTACAAATCATTACTAAGACCTCATCTGGAATATGCAGTTCAGTTTTGGGCACCAGTTCACAAAAAGGATATCGGGGAACTGGAGAAAGTGCAGAGAAGGGCAACCAAACTGATAAGAGGCATGGAGGAGCTCAGCTATGAGGAAAGATTAGAGGAACTGAATTTATTCTCTCTTGAGAAGGGGTGATTAAGGGGGGATATGATCAACATGTACAAATACATAAGTGGTCCATATAGTGAACTTGGTGTTGAGTTATTCACTTTACGGTCATCACAGAGGACAAGGGGGCACTCTTTACACCTAGAGGTGAAAAAAAAAATCATCTCCAAATACGGAAAGGTTTCTCTACAGTAAGAGATGTGAAAATGTGGAATAGACTCCCTCCAGAGGTGGTTCTGGCCAGCTTAGTAGATTGCTTTAAAAAAAGCCTGGATTCTTTCCTAAATGTACATAATATAACTGGGTACCGACATTTATAGGTAAAGTTGATCCAGGGAATATCCGATTGCCTCTCTGGGGATCACAAAGGAATTTTTTCCCCTGCTGTAGCAAATTGGATCATGCTTTGTTGGGGTTTTCGCTGGATCAATTGTGGGTATGGGATTGTGTATATGGGATTGTATGGGTTTTTTTTAGGTTTTTTTTTGGTTGAACTAGATGGACTTATGTCTTTTTATAACCAAACTATGTAAGCCCGTAATCACTCTCCTGGGACCTACTGTTGCTACTTACAGCTACCCATTGAGATGAACTTGAAGATGTGGCTGTAAGCGGTTATGTGGCAGGGGTTGTGTAGCACCCACAAGGATGTACGCTCCTAACACACCTAATGTGTGTAGTTCTACCCCCCCCCCCCAAAAGCAGCCCATTGGTAGTTTGGGTCCTCTGTTCTTTGCCTCGACTCTATGAATAACCTTGGTCCCTATCACACACCAGGGTATGGTGGTTCTTCCGCACCCCCTCAATATAAAAAAAATAAAGTTAGCAGCTAAAAAGCCGCCGCTAACTTTTAATGAAAAGACACTTACCTGCCCAGAGATTTAGTAATGTCCTGTCCCGGGCTGATTCTTAATCAGTCTTTTGATTCTGGTGCCGCCATGCTAACTGTGAAGTGGAAATTGGTACCTGTCAAAATCAGCCAGATGTAAAAATGTAATTCAAAGTAATGGCCTCAGCAGTTAGATAGATCTATATCTGGTGAACTGCAAATCAGCATTGAGCAATAACACAAACCACATCAATGATAAACAGTATTGGCATAACATTCCTGCTACCAGTATATTATATTATTAGAGTGCACTCTAGGAGTGACTAGACTAAAGCCCAGATCAACTGCAGTGGTGCCCCTTTGTTATAGGCAGTGACTGGAGTTCTTGTGGAGCAGTTTATCTAAAGAGGCAGTCCTATGCTCTGGACTTTCAGCCAAGTAAGGTTGGGGCCCAGACCAGTGGTGGTGCGCATGAATATTGTCTCAATGGAACCTGCACAGAGTGGTATAGAATGAGGTTTAAGTGTCTAATCCCTAGACTCTCAGTCTCTGGTAGCAGCAAAAGAGGTTATGGCCACAAGGCCCTCTCCCCAACCCAATAACATAGCCACAAAAGTCCCGCTATACAGATGCCCTCTGGATTGACTTGGTGCGATGCCAGCTTTCAGTCCTCCAGGCTACAGCGTTCCAGTGCAGCAAGTGCCCGTATATCGCAATGATTCATGCTGTCCTCCCTCTCTCTCTGGCCCCCAGTGCATAGGGCCTCGATCTCTGCTCAGACAGCCAGCTTCTCCCACAGAGGGAGATGCTCTCACTATGGTTCCCCACAGCAGAGAGAGAACTAGTCCATTGGCAGCCCAGGAAACAGCCTCCATCTCCCTACTTATCACTGTCTTCACCTGGTAACTGTAGTCCAATCATCATAAAAGTCCACAGTATGGCTCCCTTCCTGTGAACTTCAACTCCAACATTCCACTGCGGCCAGCATAGAAGTCTATGGAACTCCTTTGACTTGTCTGCTCCCCCTGCTGGCAGGAGGCAGGAAGTGTGATTGAATCCAGTGATCGTGTATAAAGCCACTGGTGACTATATAACTTGCTCCTTGTAGCCAAGCATCTGGCTACATATGTATTCAGAGCATATTCGTCCAGTCCATTTGAATGCAGTTTCTCAACCCTCGACACATGAACACACGCAGCTGCATCTTCTAGTTCATCCTAAAGGGCGGCTGGAATAAATTTGTATCTGCGCCTCTTAACAGTGGTTTGGTGCTTCAGTTCACATTTCTGTTACATAGATAAATCCAAAACATGTTATCACAACACAAAAATAGTCCCAAAATCATTGGTGGTCAGTGGTAATTTAAACCCCATTCCCAAAACAATCCTACAACATCAGTGTTCAGTCACTTGCATTTTAAACTTCCTCCAAAACACTCCCACAATTATTGGTGGTCAGTGGCATTTTAATCCCCCCCAAAACAAACCCACAACATTGGTGGTCAGTGGCATTCCCGATATGCAAAGATCTGAACCTAGCCTAAGGGATAACCCCAGCCCGACCGACCCAGCCCTTAGAGCCAATCCTTATCCTGATATTACGGATCCAACTTCCCGACTTCTCTTACATGCCAGAGGCTGTACACCTTGGAGACCTGCTGCGGATATGGGTACGGCCCTTTTTTTTTCTACAAAAGCATGGCTCCAGGGATAACTTTCAATAGATCGTAGCGAGGTAGCTGCTGTACTATGCATGAAACCCTGACCCAGAATCTGGTGGTCTACGAATGCTTTAGCACCGGATTCCCAATGAACATGCGATGTGCCCGGGAGAGAGGTGGCCTGCTTCCATCCATGCTCCACAGTGGTGTAGTGGATAGCACTTTCGCTTATCAGTAAGAAGGGTTGCTGGTTCGAATCCCAACCACAACACTACTTGCCTGGAGTTTGCATGTTCTCCCTGTGCCTGCATGGGTTTCCTCCGGGTACTCCGGTTTCCTCCCACACTCCAAAGACATGCTGGTAGGTTAATTGGATCTTGTCTAAATTGTCCCTAGTATGTATGAATGTGAGTTAGGGACCTTAGATTGTAAGCTCCTTGAGGGTAGGGACTGATGTGAATGTACAATGTATATGTAAAGCGCTGCGTAAATTGATGGCGCTATATAAGTACCTGAAATAAATAAATAAAAAATAAATGCTCCGGTCCCAAAGGGGTGGGGGGCAGCTATCCAAGGCCAACCTGGGCTCCTCTGCACTGGGGTGTCATCACCTTTAGGGGGATTCTGACTTAGAGGGGTTCACTCATAATCCCACAGATGGTAGCTTCGCCCCATTGGCTCCTCAGCCAAGCACATACACCAAAATGTCTGAACCTGCGGTTCCTTTCGTACTGAGTAGGAATACTATTCCGACAACACATCATCAGTAGGGTAAAACTAACCTGTCCCAAGATGGTCTAAACTCAGCTCACATTCCCTATTAGTGGGTGAAGAATCCAACGCTTGGTGAATTCTGCTTCAAAGGATCAAAGACCAACATCACTATGAACGCTTGGCCGCCACAAGTCAGTTATCCCTAATGGCAGGGCTTTTTTTCAGGAGGAACTTGGTGGAACTCAGTTCCACCACCTCTGGCTCAGACCCTTTGGTGCCTGCTCACCACAATCACTTGTAAACACAGAAGTCTGGTTTCTGTGTTTACAAGTGACAGCTCTGCACTCTGTGTGTAATGCAATCCTGATATTTAATGCCCCTTTAAGACCCTTCTACTTTGTGAAATATGACCACACCAACTAATTGATGTGATTTGGAGGGTGTGTGTGGGGGGGAGGGGTTTTGGGGGGTCCTGGTTGAGTTCCAGCACCTATTGTTTGAGAAAAAAAGCCCTGCCTAATGGCAACCCTATGCATCTGCAAATATGCAAATTTTCATGTGTGCCAAACCACATGGTGCCGCAGCATCATGCAGTTTGGTGCGGCACATTTTTGGTAAAGAGCCAGGGACTGTTTGGATCTCTCGCATATATAGCACCCCATTGAAATGAATGGGCAACACACCTGTGCTTGGACCTTAGGGTTTAAATCTACTATAAAGACTGCCAGGTCTGTTCCAGAATATTCCTACACTGGAAACAATGTTTCAAACAATATTGTATCTTTTAGTCCATCAGTCCTTGGGTACATAGATGCAGTAAATCAGAACTGTATCCATATCAATGCTCAAAGAGGATCTGTTGGCGATAGACAGATCTGCAGAAGAGGAAACGGTTAATTCCTAGGCTGAGGACTTGTGGATTTACACACAGGAGCGTGCCGGCTTTCATTCTATTTTGTTTTCATCTTTCAAAGAAGAACGTGAAATATTAAAAGGTATTCTGACTTACAAAGAGAATTCGACATCGCAGCCAAGGGAGACTCTGCAGAGTTTTTTTTTTTTTTTACTGAGAGTAAAAAAAAAAAAAAAAAAAATATATATATATAAACCTGAAAACGAGAGAATTAATCACTGTCAGATATTGCAATGCACTTCACGTCACCATGCAGGTTCCTGTATACTGTACCCCGTCAATTCATTGCTGTAGTATACGGCAGTCCACTCTCCTGAACCTGTATGTGTGCGTATGTAATGCACCAACCATTTCTGTAATATAATTGTGACCCCCAACATCCTGTAATAAAATGCACCCCGATTCAACACTTTCTAAATATAATGGACCCCATTTCAACACTATAATATAAAATGCACCACATTCCAACATCCTGTAACATAATGCACCAACCCTTTCTGTAATATAATGTATCCCCAACATCCTGCAATACAATGCACCCAGATTTAACACCCTCTAAATAGAATGGACCCCATTTCCACACTAATATAAATGCTCCACATTTCGACATCCTGTAACATAATGGACCCCATTCCAACACAATATAAAAATTCACCAAATTCCAACATTCTATAATAATAATGCACCCCATTCTAACAGCTTTATCATTATATACCTCATTAGAACAGCCTGTAATAATTATATAATGCACCCTAGTCCAACACCTTATATAGTGCACCTCATTCCAATGTGCAGGGAAAAAAAAGGTCTATATGAGCCACACATCTCTGCAAACCCCAAGTAAGAAAGTGTAACAGCCTCAGTCCCCCAATGTGTTTCACTCCGCCCCCCTGAGTTTAATCGTGGGGAACCTCATTTCAACACCCTGTAAAAGAAAAAAAGAGAGACCTCCACCATGTCAGATGTAGAGTATGGCGGTTCCATCCCATCCCTAGTGCAATAGACCAAAAAGAAATACCCCCTGAATGGGACTTTGAAAGACCACCAACTCTTAAGTATAAAAAAAAGTATCTTTTTATTAAAAATATGATCTAGGATAAAAGGACGTATAAGGTCTACACATTACATAGATGCATCAAACAAAAAACAGAACATCAATACAAAGAATGAAATATAAATTGACATATGTACTCTCCGAAGGGTGGTATACCCTAATACCCTGTAATAGGATGCACCTCAAACACTTTGTAATATGTTGCACAGCAGTACAACACTTTGATAAAAAGTGCACCCCATTCCAATATCCTATAATAATATATACTCTGTTGCAGCACTCTAATATAATGTATACCAGTCCAACAGCTTGTAATATACACCCTGTAATATAATGCACCTTAGTCCAAACACCCTGCAATATAATGCACCCCAGACCAACACCCTGTAATTAGGGTTGCACCGATACCACTTATTTTTTTTTAAGACCGCGTACAAGTACTGATACTTTTTTTCAAGTACCCGCCGATACCGATACTTTTTTTTTAATGTCATGTGACAGTAGCACTAATATGCAGCACTGATAGTTGGCACTGATGAGGCGTGGACTGTGTCAGTAGTTTTTTAAAATTTTATCTTAATTTTATTTATTTTTTACAATATATATATATATATATATATATATATAAATATATATATATATACACACATTTTTTTTTGTATGCTGATTTTTTCAACCCTTTTTTTGGGAGGGGGGGGGGGGTTGGGGGGCGCGGCCAGGCAAGGTCCATAAAGACATGGATGAGCGATTTTGGGGTGGAGGAACTTGACTGGCCTGCACAGAGTCCTGGCCTCAGCCCGATAGAACACCTTTGGGACGAATTAGAGCGGAGACTGCGAGCCAGGCCATCTCGTCCAGCATCAGTGCCTGACCTCACAAATGCGCTTCTGGAAGAATGGTCAAACATTCCCATAGACACACTCCTAAACCTTGTGGACAGCCTTCCCAGAAGAGTTGAAGCTTTTATAGCTGCAAAGGGTGGGCCAACTCAATATTGAACCCTACGGACTAAGACTGGGATGTCATTAAAGTTCATGTGCGTGTAAAGGCAGGTGTCCCAATACTTTTGACAATATAGTGTATAATGAACCCTGTAATGGATACTCCAACATGTCAGTCTTTTATTAAAGCAGACTTGCAGAATTAAAGTAGATGTTAACCCTAAGTTGATGACATTTAGTTTGAGGTGTATCTGAAACAAGTGTTTTTATGATTTCACTTTTCTCATCCTGTGTTGCACCACTGTGATGCAGATCTTCTCCAACCTCTTTCAGCTATTTCTAAATGCTGATTGGCTGCACATCACTGCATTGGACTAGCTTTCCACTAGTGACAACAGAGCACCATGAGCCACTCGTTGACTACGCTAGGGGCACATGTGACAGGGTGACAAATGTGAGAACAAAGACCTCTTGGCAGGATCACAAATTTGTGAAAACTGTTACCCCAGCACTTGCAGTTTACAACTTTAAATGCTTCTAGCTCGTGCTGTCTGTGCCACTTCCCTGAACTTCTGGTCTTTACAGGAAAAACAGATAACAGTGGACAGTGCAGTCTCCAGTCAGTCTGTTAGCTCGGAGGAGGGAGGAAGCAGGGTTATGTCTTGTCATCCTCTGCTGGACTAGTTTCCTAGTAGTCTCAACTAAGCACCATGGGCCACTTTTTACGTTTTACATGCCCCTAACCTAGTCTACAAGTGGCTCATGGTGATCATTTGTGACTACTGGGAACATAGACCATTATAGGATGGCAAGGAATTCCCCTGCTTCTCTCCCTCCAGACTTCCAGACTAACAGACTGACTGGAGATTGCATTGCCCACTGTTATCTCTTTCCTGTGAAGATCAGAAGTTCAGGGAAGCAGTACCGACATACCTCCCAACCGTCCCTGATTCACCGGGACCGTCCCAAAATTTGATCCATGTCCTGGGGGTCTGGGTAAATCAGGGCTGACTCCAGGAACACCCATGGCATGTGTGGGGCGTCTTGGTTCCCGCACGCCGCGAGCAACACTTTGCATGGCAACTGGCCTCTCTCCCAAGCTGCCTCTGACACACAGATAGTGCAGAGTAGAGTACACTGAACCCACCCCTCCTCCTTCTCCTGTGTTTTCCTGTACAGAGGAGAAGGCGGGGAGCAGCACACCACTCTGCCAGAACAGGGCTGATCTGAGGTCTGTGATGATTTCTATGTACGCAAGGCTTGCAGAGGAGGGAGGCTTGGGGAAGAAGGTGGGGGGAGGATGGAGCTGGGATGGGATCACGGGGAATGGATAGAGATCAGGGTGGTGGATGAAGCCGGGATGGAATCGGGAATGGATAGAGGCGGCATGGGATCAGGGAATGGATAGAGCCGGGATGGGATCGGGGAATGGATAGAGCCGGGATGGGATCGGGGAATGGATAGAGCCGGGATGGGATCGGGGAATGGATAGAGCCGGGATGGGATCAGGGGAATGGATGGAGCCGGCATGGGATCAGGGGAATGGATGGAGCCAGGATGGCATCAGGGGAGTGGATGGAGCCTGGATGGGATCGGGGGAATGGATGGAGCCGGGATGGGATCGGGGGAATAGATGGAATGGATGGAGCTGGGATGGGATCGAGGGAATGGATGGAGCCAGGGTGGGATCAAGGAAATGGATGGAGT
This sequence comes from Aquarana catesbeiana, assembly GCF_042186555.1. Taxonomy (NCBI): domain Eukaryota; kingdom Metazoa; phylum Chordata; class Amphibia; order Anura; family Ranidae; genus Aquarana; species Aquarana catesbeiana. Next base: position 273,095,474 of record NC_133334.1, read on the forward strand.
TAGGATTGGATCAGGGGATGGATAAAGCCAGGATCAGGGGAATAGATGGAGTCGGGATGGGATTAGGGTCGTGGATGGAGCCGGGATGGGATCGGGGAATGGGTTTTGTATAACCATATACCTTTAGCCTCTCCCACTGCTATGCACTTGGCCACACCCCCACATTCTGAAGTTCAAATGTTGGGAGGTATGGTACTGAGAGAGCAGGAGCCAGAAGCATCGAGAGTTGTAAACTGCAAGTGCTGGGGTAACAGTGTTCACAAATTGTGATCATGCGATGAAGATCTTTGTTCATGAAATTCCTGCAATAGGGTAACAACCATCCCCCTAATTGTACTCTTGCATGATTACCTTTCACATGTGCCCCTCCCATGTTTGCATCTTTGATCTCCTCCAGCCTCTTTTAGCTTGATAAATGCACCGGACTGGCTTCCCACTAGTGACAATAGAGCACCATGAGCCACTCGATGACTACGCTAGTGTCGGGCTGACAACATGGGAGTACATTTTGGGGGAGGAGCTGGACGTTTCCCCAGAGCAGGAAATACCTTTTGGCATAATCACAATTTGTGAATATTAATACCCCCAGCATTTGCAGTTTACGACTTCTGGTACCTGCTGTCTCAGTGCTGCTCCCCTGAACTTTTGGTCTTCACAGGAAAAAGAGATAACAGTGGACGGAACAGTCTCCAGGGCTGTGTGTTTCTATTGATGCACACAGTGTAGGGAGGCATTAGTCCCTGCATGCAAGGGGCATAGGATGCTGCAAGAGAAAGGAGCCACCCTGAAACAGGAATTCTGGGACAGCAGTCATAGCAGTAGCTTAAACTGAAACTAATGAAGGATAAAAGATAAGGAAGCTGCATACTCAGTGAAAAAAAAAATCAGCTGCTGCCTGGGAAGTAGAGCTAGGCCACTCCATTTCACCCATAAATGCTTTATTTTGACCCAAAAACTTTCTTTAGCTATCAGGCATCAAGAAAAAAGGTTTAAATTGGTGACCCGATGGTATAGATGTCCTTCGACCATACATCATATCAATCCGATGCTCCCAGACACCTGCTGGAGATGTTTGCAATCCAGGGGTACCTTGCTCCACATCTGGTGGGCTTGCCCTTCTATAAAAGGAGCTTCTGGCAGGTAGACTTCGACTTGTACTGCAGACTGATGACAACATCAATTACACCGTCACCTGAGGTAGCCTTTCCATCTATGCTCCCAGGGTTATTCAAAATCGGTAAAGAAAGATGTATTGCGCCATTTCTTGGCTGCGGCTAGGGCGGTGATACTCGGACAACAGAGGTTGATGACTGTGCCTTCCCTGGGAGGATTGGACAATTGAGGTGGACCGAATTAAAGACCTGGAACAAATGTTGGCACAGGAAGTGGATAAAGATGAGCAATTTTCCAAGACCTGGACCTCGTGGTCTATGTTCCGCTATTCTAAGGGGTTCATCCCATGGGCCAAAGGAGATCCTGTTCTTACCGCCGATTAGCCTAGATCAGTGATGGCGAACCTTGGCACTCCAGATGTTTTGGAACTACATTTCCCATGATGTTCAACTACACTGCAGAGTGCATGAGCATCATGGGAATTGTAGTTCCAAAACATCTGGGGTGCCAAGGTTCGCCATCACTGGCCTAGATGGAGGGTCTTCTATACATATCTTCTCTGCTTTACTGCTGTTTCTTCCTCTTTCCTCAATACCCCTCGACATTTGTATGTGCTCTTCAAGCAACCACCCCATAGCAATTTGTCTTGATACGAAGTAATTATGTGATCAATGCAGCATATCCTTTATCGAACAAAGGATCAACAAAATATCATATACCTCGGTATGTTATTATTCAAGTGTACACCGCCCGTAAAGCAAATGGTGGTGTATGCTTAGTTCAAATGAGATATATGTTATGTTCTGGACAAACCTTGACGTTTACGTTCAGATTTCAATTTACGAATATGGCACAAATTTTTATATTAGATGCAATATGTATAATATATCCTAATTCTTGTACGCTTTGTAACCTCATATATATATATGTTGACTTCTTACCTAACAAAATAAGATTGAACTAAAATCAGCTGCTGAAAGTGGTAGAAATACTGGAGGATTTAATATCACTTTAAGTTCCCGTGTTCCTCATTTTGTTGCATCAAATTCCCACACCCGCTAGATGATGTATCTCACATCAGCACCCCCCCCCCCCCCAACTCAATTATATCACTCAATTTAATAACAAGAAAAACGCTAGATCTAATATAACGTTCTCTGATATACGTGTATGCACTGACAAGAGGCAAATAACCAACCAAGCAAGACAGACTTGTGAATGGGAGGAAGGTGGTTCATTTTAAGGTTATTCTTTGTATTCTATCAGTTTCAATTTACATTAAATTGAAACGAGATGATGATGATCATGGAGAATGAGTTATTATATTGATATTTTATTACTATAATTACTACAATTATGAAATGTCATTAATAAAAAAAAAAATGGAAAAATGTTACCCTATATAGAATATTAAGATAGGCAAACCATCTATCAATTGGTGTGGATACATATGCTGGATTTATAGAGTTGGGCAAGGCGAGGAAAAAGATGAAATGTAATAACAGATAAATATTACGCTGTCAGTGAAAATTATATAGTACAGTATTCATTTTCCTGCCATTTATCACAGGTGTCACCCCAACTAAATTCAGACATTCCCTGATAGACAACCACTGATTGCTGGGTTTATTGCTTCTTACAATTAAGATTGTGTTACTTAGGGCAAGGCGTCGCACGGAGTTAGCAATGCCAGTGTGACTTCTATACACCACCAGTAGGTAGTGGACTGTAGATTTGATTCAACAATAGTAGGATACAAAAAACAAAAAAAATAAAGAATATATATATATATATATATATATATATATATATATATATATAGATAGATAGATAGATAGATAGATAGATAGATAGATAGATAGATAGATAGATAGATAGATGCTATTAATTGAATCAACTGTTAAAACTTACACTCAAATCAATAGAAAACATAAAATATCATATAAAAAGATTGTGCAATTATGATATAATTTACTTATATCCTGCCCAACACGGCCTGTGTAATGTAAGCCCAATATAACTCCCAGGAGATGGCAGGAAGCTGCATGGGATCTTTGCAGTTCCTCAAAAGGCGAGTAATCCACCAATGAAAGAGGCACATTGAACACCATCAAAAAGGGGACACAATGACCACCATCGAAGAGGAAACACTGACCATCAGCAAAAAAAAGAGAGAGAGTGATTTCTGACCACCAAGAAGGGGCAGATTGACCACCAATGAAGGGGAAAAGTGACCACCATCGATAGAGAGGCAGTGACCACTGACTACCAGCAAAGGGAACGCACTGAACACCAATGAAGGGGGCAGACTGATCGTCAATGAAAAGGGAACACTGACCACCAACAAAAGGGACACATTGGCCACCAATAAAGGGGGAACACTGACCAAACAAAAAAAGAGAAACAGTGACCTCTGACTACCAACAAAGGGGGCACATTGACCACCAATGAAAAGGGAATACACTGACCACCAAGGAAGGGGAACACACTGATCACCAGCGATAGAGAAGCAGTGTCCACTGACTGCCAACAAAGGGGACACATTGACCACCAATGAAGGTGGAATACTGACCACCAATGATAGACATTGACCACTGCCTACCACCAAAAGAGACACATTGATCACCAATCAAGGAAAAACAATGCACTGATCGTGAATGAAGGGGGAACACTGACCACCATTGAGAGGAAGGAACTGACCACCAACAAAGGAGACAAACTGACCTCCTATGAAGGGGGCACATTGACAGCCAATAAAAGAAACACATTACATAGTTACATAGTTAGTAAGGTTGAATAAAGACACCAGTCCATCAAGTTCAACCTGAGCAAGTGTGGGTGCATGTCTACAATTCTCCCTATTTTTATTTAAGGTACCCATATAGCGCTGTGTCAATTTTTTAAGCAGCGCTCCACCCATATATCGCACACTCACATCGATCCCTACCCTCAAGGAGCCCACAATCCAAGGTCCCTAACATTCATATACTGGGGCCAATTTTGGACAGAAGCCAATTAACCTATCAGCATGTCTTTAGTGTGTGGGAGCTAACCGGAGTACCCGGAGGAAACCCACGCAGGCATAGGGAGAACATGCAAACTCCAGGCAGGTAGTGTCATGGTTGGGATATGAACCAGCGACCCTTCTTACTGCTAGGCGAGAGTGCTACTCACTACACCACTGCGCTGCACACTGATTGATAACCAATGAAGGGCGAACACTGACTACCAATGACAGACAGCGACCACTGAGCACCAAAAAAAAGGGGGACGTATTGACCACCAATGAAGGGGAAACAAAAGCAAAAAAAGCAAACACATTGATCCCCAAGGAAGGGGGAACATTGACTACCATTGATAGACAAACATTGGCTACTGACCACCTACAAAGAGGACACATTGACCACCCATGAAGGAAAGCAATGTAGGGGGAACGCTGACCACCAAAAACAGGAGAGACAGTTACCACTGACCACCACCAAAAGGGGGCAACCCCAGAGTATAGCAGGAACAGGGAGGTGGGGAGAGTGTCTGATGTTCTCAGGTCTGGCACTACCAGTATGCCCCCAGCTGTGTGTAGCGAGCAAGAGAAAATATACAAAATGATATACAGTATATACACACGCACACACACTGTATATATGCAGTAGATTGTTTATTACAATGGAAAGGCAGACATGTAAAAAACAAATAATGCATATACAGCATGCTTCATTTTATGTATTTTGCAATGTTGGGATAATAGTCATTCTTTATTGAAAAAAAAAAAACATAATTTATCACAGTTTTCCTGCTGTGTCTGCCCGAAAGACACAAACTACAACAGTGACACCTAGAGGCTGTGACAACCCAACTACACAAAACACGACCAGCTACTGAAATGAAAGTGTGTCTAGATTTGCAAAAGTGTGTCTATTTTTTTTTATTATTTTAATGTAGTACGTGTGAAAACAACCCTGCGATGCGCGGACCTATATATACACACTTCTGCAGCCTTGTTTATAAACCATCATCCTCGTGCCCCTGAATTCCCCACTAACGAATCCTGTCACCGCCATGGTTTTATGGACAGTTATAAGACTGTAAATGTGTAAGTTCTGTATATAATTGTATTGTATTTTGTATGTATTGCACACTGCCCTCACTGTGCACACGGCACTAATAATGTTTTCAGTACATGTTTGCATACTTTCTGATTAGAATTAGTCTGCCTATGTTACGCCCCTTGTTACCATAAATGTACAATTGTAATATTAATGCGATACCTATGTAATCATGTGTATAAAAACCTTCAATTGCGTCTTAATAAAGCAGAACAGTTATTTGGAAAGATGTGGAGCGTATCTTTTGTGTCTGTTCCCTACTGCAGTAGTTATTCTTAATTTGGAACCACTAATCAGTATGAGGATAGGATTTGCCTATTTATAAAATGTCCAGGTCAACCCCAACCCTGCAAATATCAATGACCAATGTCTCTGGGTGTGAGCTCTGCCTGCTCTACTTCTCATAGGGGCAGAATGCATAGCACAGAATCATGTGACAAGAGATGCAGTCCCACCCAGAAGCACTGTGAAAAGCTCTCTTAATATGGCAGTGATGCATTATATAAAATCCAGCTTAAAACTGAAGTTTACTTATATTCTGCCTTCCCTGGTTCCTTCCCCACCTCCATCAATATGCTAAATTACATTTATAAATAAAACTTTTCTATTTTCATTAAATATGTTATTTTAGACACACTTATGTCGTCACTGAGTCTCTGTGCTTCTTTATGCAATGCAGGCAGTTCATGGCTGGTGGGAGGGGCCGGCAGGGTGCTGTACATGGCTTCCTGAAAACAGCACAGCCCCCTCCTCCAGTATTCAAGCAGTAGGCTGGCTCTTGGCAGGAGATCAAAATATCAAACTGCCTTGATGGGTGGGTGTCATTCTTGAGGAGTTTGCATGCAATCCACCCTAGGTACCGAAAAACTGAAATCCAACGAATGAAAAAGGGACAGACTGGGGACAAGCTGGGGAAGAAAGGGCTGGACCATGCTGGGTGTCCTCTATCCAGGAAATTAGGGGAATTTTGACTTGCTAAAGCTTCTAATGCACATTGTGAGAAGCTTACAGTGTGTAGTGGAAAAAAAATGATACAGTGCCTTGGAAAAGTATTCATACCCCTTGAAATGTAACACAGTTTGTCATGTTACAACCAAAAATGTATTTTATTGGGATTTTATGTGATAGACCAACACAAAGTGGCACATAATTGTGAAGTGGAAGGAAAATGATAAATGTTTTTCAACATTTTTTACAAATAATAATAACCTCCTTTCTCTGCAATTACAGCTGCAAGTCTTTTTGGGGATGTCTCTACCAGCTTTGCACATCTAGAGAGGGACATTTTTGCTCATTCTTCTTTGTAAAATATCTCAAGCTCTGTCAGATTGGATGGAGAGCGTCTGTGAACAGCAATTTTCAACTCTTGCCACAGATTCTCAATGTGATTTAGGTCTGGACTGTGACTGGGCCATTCTAACACATGAATATGCTTTGATCTAAACCATTCCATTGTAGCTCTGGGTGTTTGGGGTCCTTGTCCTGCTGGAAGGTGAACCTCCGTCCCAGTCTCAAGTCTTTTGGAGACTCTAACAGGTTTTCTTCTAAGATTGCCCCATATTTGGCTCCATCCCATCTAACCAGCTCTAACCAGCTTCCCTGTCCTTGCTGAAGAAAAGCATCTCCCCAACGTGAAGCTGCCACCACCATGTTTCACAGTAGGGATGGTGCGTTCAGGGTGATGTGCATTGTTAGCTTTCTGCCGTTTTGTATTTCGGACAAAAATTTAATTTTGGTCTTATCTGACCAGAGCACCTTCTTCCACATGTTTGCTGTGTCCTCCACATGGCTTCAAACTGCAATTGGGACTTCTTATGGCTTTCTTTTTGCCACTCTTCCATAAAGACCAGATTTGTGGAGAGCACGACTAATAGTTGTCCTGTGGACAGATTCTCCCACCTGAGATGTGGATCTCTGCAGCTCCTCCAGAGTTACCATGGACCTCTTGGCTGCTTCTCTGATGAATGCTCTCCTTGCCCGGCCGGTCAGTTTAGGTGGACGGCCATGTCTTGGTAGGTTTGCAGTTGTGCCATACTCTTTCCATTTTCGGATGATGGATTGAACAGAGCTCCGTGAGATGTTCAAAGCTTAGGATATTTGTTTATAACCTAATCCTGCTTTAAACTTCATCGGTGACCTGTCTGGTGTGTTCCCTGGCCTTCATGATGCTATTTGTTCACTAAGGTTATCTAACAAACCTCTGAGGGTTTCACAGAACAGCTGTGGACTCTATTTACTAATTATGTTACTTCTGAAAGCAATTGGTTACACTAGATTTTAGTTAGGGGTTTTAGAATAAAAGGGGGCTGAATGCAAAATGCACACCACACATAAACATATTTATTTGTAAAAAAATATGAAAACCATTTACAAATTTTCCTTCCACTTCACAAGTATGTGCCACTTTGTGTTGGTCTATCACAAAAAATCCCAATAACATACATTTACGTTTTTAGTTGTAACATGACAAAATGTGGAAAATTTCAAGGAGTAAGAATACTTTTTCAAAGGATAGAGAGAGAGATTATATATATATATATATATATATATATATATATATATATATATATATATATATATATATATATATATATATATATATATATATATATATATATACACACATACATACACACACACACACACAAATATACATATATACACACATAAATATACATACATACAAACATACAGATACATTCACACACATCCGTATCCATACACACACAACCAAACGTTTTGAGAATGACACAAAAATTAATTTTCACAAAGTCTGCTGCCTCAGTTTTCATGATTACAATTTGCATATACTCCAGAATGTTATGAAGAGTGATCAGATGAATTGCAATTAATTGCAAAGTCCCTCTTTGCCATGAAAATGAACCTGATCCCATAAAAAATATATTTCCACTGCATTTGTCAAGAAGGCTTCAGGTCGCCCAAGAAAGTCTAGAAAGCGCCAGGACCGTCTCCTACCGTTGATTCAGCTGTGGGATCGGGGCACCACCAGTGCAGAGCTTGCTCAGGAATGGTAACAGGTAGGTGTGAGGACATCGGCATGCACAGTGAGAAGAAGACTTTTGGAGGTTGTCCTGGTGTCAAGAAGGGTAGCAAAGAAACCATTTCTCTAAAGGAAAAACATCAGGAACAGACTGATATTCTGCAGAAGGTACAGGGATTGGACTGCTGAGGACTTGGGGGAAAGTCATTTTCTCTGATGAATCCCCTTTCTGATTGTTTGGGGCATCCGGAAAAAACCTTGTCCGAAGAACAGGTAAGCGCCACCATCAGTCCTGTGTCATGCCAACAGTAAAGCATCCTGTGATCATTCATGTGTGGGGTTGCTTCTCAGCCAAGGGAGTGGGCTCACTCACAATTTTGCCTAAGAACACAGCCATGAATAAAGAATGGTACAAAAACATCCTCTGAGAGCAACTTCTCCCAACCATCCAAGAACAGTTTAGTGAGGAGAAACAATGCCTTTGCCAGCATGATGGAGCACCTTGCCATAAGGTAAAAGTGATAACTAAGTGGCTTGGGAAACAAAACATCAACATTTTTGGTCCGTGGCCAGGAAAAACTCCCCAGACCTTAATTCCATTGAGAAGTTGTGGTTAATCCTCAAGAGGAGGGTGAACAAAAACAAAAAAACAAAAAAACTGATTCTGGCAAACTCCAAGCATTGATCATGCAAGAATGGATGAATGGATGAATTGCAGTTCTTGAAAAAGAAGAAGGGTCAACACTGCAAATATTGTCTCTTTACATAAAATTGTCAATAAAAGCCTTTGACACGTCTGAAATGCTTGTAATTATACTTCGGTATCCCACAGTAATATCTGACAAAAAGATCTATAAACACTGAAGCAGCAGACTTTGTGAAAATTAATATGTGTGTCATTCTCAAAACTTTTGGCCACAGCTGTGTATACAGTGCATCCAGAAAGTATTCACAGCAACTTTTTAACAACTTTTGTTATAACAACTTTTTCCACATTCTATTATGTTACAGCCCTATTCCAAAATGGATTAAATGTATTATTTTCCTACATATTCTACAAACATATTCTACAAACAATACTCCATAATGACAATGTGAAAGAAGTTTGTTGTAAATCTTTGCAAATTTATTAATAAAAAAATCTAAAAGAAATCAAATAAGTATTCATAGCCTTTGCCATGACACTCAAAATTGATCTCAGGTGCATCCCGTTTCCACTGACCAGCCTTGAGATGTTTCTACAACTTGATTGGAGTCCACCTGTGGTAAATTCAGTTGATTGGACATGATTTGGAAAGGCACACACCTGTCTATATAAAAGGTCACGCAGTTAAAAGTGCATCTCAGTAGAGGTCGACCGATATGGGTTTTTCTCTGGCCGATGCCGATGCCGATATTTAGAAATCGCAGTGGCCGATGGCCGATATGTGATGCCGATTTTTTTGGGCCGATATATTAGGCCGATTTTTTTTTTTTTTTTTTCCCCTTCATCTCATAAAATCTAACATTTAGACCCCTTTCACACTGGGGCTTTTTTCAGGCGCTTTTGGGCTAAAAATAGCGCCTGTAAAGTGCCTGTAAAACGGCTCCCCTGCAGTCTCAGTGTGATATCCCGAGAGCTTTCACACTGAGGCGATGCGCTGGCAGGATGTTAAAAAAAAAGTCCTGCAAGCAGCATCTTTGGAGCGGTGTATACCACCACTCCTGCCCATTGAAATGAATGCACACCGCTGCCAAAGCGCCTGCAAAGCGTTTCGGCAGCGGCGCTTCAGGCGCGCATTTAACCTCTTCCTCGGCTGCTGCTGGGTGATAAGCTCCCCGCTAGCAGCCGAATAGCGCCGCTAAAATGACGGTAAAGCGCCGCTAAAACTAGCAGCGTTTTACCGTCAACGCATGCCCGCTCCAGTGTGAAAGCAACCTAAAGTGATACAGAAATTTTTTTTACATTTAAACATTTATTAAACAAAACAAACCTCCAATCAGTTCACTTGTATGTAGAATTTAGATTAAAAAAAATATAAAAAAAAAACTATATCTTAAAAATTAATACACAAAAACAGGTAATCAAAACTTTTGGACAAAAAAAATGGGCTAACTTTACTGCTTAGTTTTTTTTTTTAATTTATTAGTGTATTTTTTTTTTAAATTGCGTTTGAAAGACCGCTGCGCAAATACCGTGTGACATAAAATATTGCAACAACCGCTATTTTATTCCCTAGGGTCTCTGCTAAAAAAAATATATATAATGTTTGGGGGTTCTAAGTGATTTTCTAGCAGAAAATACAGGATTTTTACTTGTAAGCAACAAGTGTCAGAAAAGATTTAGTCTTTAAATGGTTAAACTGAAAACTTCTCCACGGAGTTCAGTCTATTGATAAAAAAGAACTTGAAGAGATACAAATGTATCTTCTTATCAGACTTGGCAGGCTGCCCAGAGAAGGAGAGAAGATAACTTTCAGGCAACTTGCATTGACTTGTATTACAGAAGTCATTTGCAAGTCACGGCTGAAGTTATAATCGGCCTTTTTTATCAGCACAATCGGCCGATGCCGATTAAGTAAAAAACGCCAAATATCGGCCGATATATCGGCCGGCCGATATATCGGTCGACCTCTACATCTCAGAGCACAAACCAAGCCATGAAGTCCAAGGAACTGGGGAAGGGTACATAAAAATCTCTGCAGTATTGAAGGTCCCAATGAGAACAGTGGCCTCCATCATCCGTAAATGGAAGAAGTTTGGAACCCCCAGGACTCTTCATAGAGCGGGCTTCCCGGCCAAACTGAGCGATCGGGGGAGAAGGGCCTTAGTCAGGGAGGTGACCAAGAACCCGATGGTCACTCTGACAGAGCTCCAACATTTCTCTGTGGAGAGAGGAGAACCTTCCAGAAGAACAACCATCTCTGCAGCACTCCACCAATCAGACCTGTATGGTAGAGTGATCAAACAGAAGCCACTCCTCCGTAAAAGGCACATGACAGCCCGCCTGAAGTTTGCCAAAAGGCACCTGAAGGACTCTCCGACCATGAGAAACAAATTCTCTGGCCTGATGAAACAAAGATTGAGCTCTTTGGCCTGAATGGCAAGTGTCATGTCTGGAGGAAACCAGGCAATGCTCATCACCTGACAAATACCATCCCTACAGTGAAACCTGGTGGTGGCAGGATCATGCTGTGGGGATGTTTTTTAGCGGCAGGAACTGGGAGACTAGTCAGGATCAAGGGAAAGATGAATGCAGCAATGTACAGAGGTGAAATATAAGGCAAAATACTGCGCTAAAGTTCCAAGTGTATATTTATATATATATATATCTCTGCAACAAAAGCTATCAAATATCTCTATAGTGCAAAAAATGTGTATATAAATATGTTGCACTTATAACATGAATCACCCTACATAGCAAATGAAAAAATGCAAAAGTGCACAAATTACAAAACCAATGAAAACAACAAACTGAGTGAACAGAACGTGCAGAATCTGTGAATGGAAGTCCATATGAGAAAAACTCTTCATCAACAGTAAAAAATAATGATGATTGAGTCCGTGACAGAAAGCAAAATACAGTGCGATTCAAAAAGTGTAATGAAAATCCAAAAGTCATTTAACCTTCACCCGAGAGGAGAAAAAAAGGATGAGACAGAGGGAAAAGAGAGGAAATCCTGGGATCAGAAGACCAAAAACACCACCTCGGTATGTGGGGACTCTTACCAGAACTGGTGGACCCCCTTAAGAGCAAGGTCTAATGCGCAAGCAGATTTAGCCCTCTGCAGGGTCTAACCAGCCTCCGTCCTCCTGGAGCCCTCCAAATGCAGCAGAAATCCTCCATGATGTCCTGGTGTGGAAATGTAACGTCCGGTCTATGAACCGCACCTCCTGTCACGTTCACAGCAATCAAAAGGCAGAAAATGGTTTCCAGAGATCACCGGCAAAAGAACGAAAGCTTTTTGGTAACTGTTTTGTAAACAAAATTTGAATTGTAAATGTAGCGCCTCCTGGTGGTCAGGATTACAGACTAAAGCCATAGTACACTCCTCGTCTGAGCGGGGTCTTCTCTATTTGCAGCTTTCTGTAGTTCTAGGCTCCCCGCTGCTCTCTGGCTCTTCTCTCTCCTGGACAATTTATCAGCTCTGCCGTGATGTCCAGACATCTCGGCAGTGCACTTTTGCATTTTTTTCCATTTGCTATTTAGGGTGATTCATGTTATAAGCGCAACATATTTATATGCACAAGCAATGTACAGAGACATCCTTGATGAAAACCTGCTCCAGAGCGCTCTGGACCTCAGACTGGGCCAAAGGTTTATCTTCCAACAGGACAACGACCCTAAGCACACAGCTAACAATGGAGTAGCTACGGGACAACTATGAATGTCCATGAGTGGCCCAGACTTGAACCCGATTGAACATCTCTGGAGAGATGTGAAAATGGCTGTGCACCGACGCTCCCCATCCAACCTAAAGGATCTTGAGAGGTCCTGCAAAGAAGAATGGTATAAGATGCCCAAAAATAGGTGTGCCAAGCTTGTAGCATCATACTCAAAAAGATTTGAGGCTGTAATTGGTGCCAAAATTGCTTCAACAAAAGTTTTGAGCAAAGGCTGTGAATACTTCTGTACATGTGATTTTTTTTTTAACATTTTGTATTTTTAATATATTTGCAAAGATTTCAAACTTCTTTCAAGTTGTCATTATGGAAAATTGTTTGTAGAATTTTGAGGAAAATAATTAATTGAATCTATGGCTGTAACATAACAAAATGTGAAAAAACTGAAGCGAATACTGTGAATACTTTCCAGATACACTGTACATATTCCCCCCCCCCCACACACACACACATACCTTCACACATACACACACACACACACACACACACGTTATGTATCAGCAGTGCTACTAGTGCTACTAGTGTAGTGTAGGCAAATTTATGTTTTTGACTCATGGTTAACTTAGTATATGGGTTTACTGCAGGTAAGGCTGGATGACTCATACAGGCAGATCTCTGGTGCTTCCCCCTGGTTCTAGGAGTTTGGAGAAATTTCTAGAAGTTAGTGGGCGGAAGCCAGGAGGGTTGATCTGCATGCTTAAGGGAACTTGGCCAATCCCCAGGCAGTAGGCCAGGCATGGTTGCTGAGCCACCCCTTAAATATGGATGAGTCATCTCAGCAGGAGAGTCGGGTGGAAGATAAAGTGCTGAGGAGACCGTCTGTGAAGGGGAACCCCAGGTCTTGGGGGGGCTCTGCCTGGGGCTGGAGCTCAAGCTGGCTTGGGAGGATCCTGACAGCAGTGCATTTTGAAAGTAATCTTACCTAAAAAGCAGTGGGAGCCAGAAGGACAGTGTGAGTACATCAGCACACCTAGGAATACATGAGGGGGGGGAGACTTCCACATGTAGCAAGCCTTTCTAGAAGATCGGTTTGTGCTTAACCTTTCCCTTCCCTTGTCCTGGGACATCTTCATGGCAGAGGGTGGGCTGGTGAAGAAGCAGCCAGGTGGGCTGGTAGTTCCTGCAGGCAGTAGAGCTGGGATCAATGTCTACAGTGGAATTGGAGATACTCCGGAATACAGCTTACAGCACTTTGTGCTACTTTCTAAGGGACTGAGAGTTTCTAGGGGCTTTTGCATCTTTCATTATCAGAGACTCTCATTGTTCAGAAGGACAACAGTTCTGGACCATAGAATGCATTAAGATGAAAAAAAAACCTTCTGCCTTTACAACTCCTTTAAGACTCCCAAATTTACAGTATGAGTCAGAGTTACATTTTCCTTCACTACTAGCAGCACACACTAGAGGGTGCTACACCTGGCTGTGCAAGAGTGGGGAACCAGTCATCTGCGGCCCCTACGAGGGTAGCGCCACATAGGTAAAAAATCGTTTGGAGCTAGATATTTTAAAACAGAGATCTCCGGCTGCAAAGGGCAGTTGCCATTACACCCTTGATGATGTTTAGGTTGCTCCATTTCCCTCCTACTTTTAAGCTACATCCTCATAGTTGTGGGCGAGTAGCTTGCAGTAATAGGTCATAAATTAAATTCCTTTTCTACAAAAGCTTTGACGAAAAAGCAAAACCAGAGACGGCGTCTTGCGGTTTCTGTATTCCCTTTGCACAAACCATCTTCATCACGGGAGAATGTATGGGCGCATGGTGGACCTATAAATCCTAACAAGCAAGATGCATTTTCCTTGAGCACCCATCAGTGACAGCGCAGGCAGAGGTATAAATAAAGCAGGATATATTCCGCGGTAATTGGACGCGTATCTCCTTATTATCCGGCACAGAGCGGGCCTTGTGGTGGACATATACTACAAATGTGCACAGTAATACAGAGCACAGTGAAAGGTCATTAAAGCAAGAGGTTAACAGCAAAGGCGGACGGAAAATTTTATTCTGTTGATGATAGAAATGTTCCTGCAGGTGATGGCATGCAGGGCAGAAAGTTTAAATGACGCAACCAATCAATCTTCTTTTGATAGTTAGCTCTGCTCCAGCCAAAACCTTTTTATTTTTTTGTTTGTTTTGTTGTTTCGGTTGGCATTTGGAAGTGTTGCAATCTCACATGGTCTCCCCAAAGACAATAAAAGCTTGAGAGAGGTTCTCACCCTTCCCTTCTATTCTATATAATATTTTATTATTACTATCTTGTGTACCCACGCTATGGTCACTCTGCTAAATTTAAATATATACCAATTGTATATAATTAAGGCTGTAGCTGTGGTTAAAAAAAAAAAAAAAAAAAAAAAAAAAACTATAGTATTAATCCAGGGTACTACAGCGCTGCCTCTATCTACCTTTTTAGTGTGTAAACCTAAAAATTAACTATTCTAATCATGATATATGTGTGAATTCATCGAAACAAATGAAAAAAACCCAAAAAAGACAAAAACAAAAAACACACAACAATATTCAAACAATCCATATATAAATAGAAATGATACATGATAAAAGTTCCTCTAAATAAGCAGTGTAAATCTCAATTCATATAGTCCATGCATATCTAAAGGGTGCTCAGATAAAGTTCTCTGTGCAATATTCCAATATAAGTAAGTGATGATTCTTAATCCGGTGAGATATCACAGTGGCGTACTCCCCTCCTTTGTTCCACCACTCACCGGACAGTAAATGATTCGGTTTAGGTGGAGGACAGTCAAGTTCCTCCACCCCAAACTCACTCATCCATGTCTTTATGGAGCTTGCTTTGTGCACTGGTGGGCAGTCATGTTGGAACAGGAAGGGTCCATCCCCAAACTGTTCCCACAAAGTTGGGAGCACGAAATTGTCCAAAATGTCTTGGTATGCTGACGCCTTAAGTGTTCCCTTCACTGGAACTAAGGGACTGAGCCCAACCCCTGAAAAACAACCCCACATCATAATCCCCCCTCCACCAAATGATTTGGACCAGTGCACAAAACAAGGTCCATAAGAGGCATGGATGAGTGAGTCTGGGGTGGAGGAACTTGACTGACCTGCACAGAGTCCTGAGCTCAACCTGACAGAATACCTTTGGGATGAATTAGAGCGGAGACTGCGAACCAGGCCTTCTCGTCTACATCAGTGCCTTTCCAGAAGAGTTGAAGCTGTTATAAAAGAATGGGCCAACTCAATATCGAACCCTACAGACTAATGTCCCGTACACACGGTCGGAGTTTCCGACGGAAAATGTGTGATAGGACCTTGTTGTCGGAAATTCCGACCGTGTGTGGGCTCCATCACACATTTTCCATCGGATTTTCCGACACACAAAGTTTGAGAGCAGGATATAAAATTTTCCGACAACAAAATCCGTTGTCGGAAATTCCGATCGTGTGTACACAAAGTGCCACGCATGCTCAGAATAAATAAAGAGATGAAAGCTATTGGCCACTGCCGATAGTACGTGTTTTACGTCACCGCGTTTAGAACGATCGGATTTTCCGACAACTTTGCGTGACCGTGTGTATGCAAGACAAGTTTGAGCCAACATCCGTCGGAAAAAATCCTAGGATTTTGTTGTCGGAATGTCCGAACAAAGTCCGACCGTGTGTACGAGGCATAAGACTGGGAAGACTTGACAATTTAGTATATATGTTGGGCGGTCATAGAGAGTTAAAGATTAATTCTAGGCAGGTCACAAATCAATGCAGCGGTGTAATCATTAAGACATTAAAAAGTGATTGTAAAGGGTTTTTTTTTTAAATAACAAAAACATGTCATACTTACCTGCTTTGTGCATGTGTTTTGCACAGAGTGGCCCGATCCTCCTCTTCTAGGGTGCTCCAGAGGTGATTGTAAAGGTTCGTTTTTTTTTTGTTTTTTTTTTGTTTTTTTTTTTGTTTTTTTTTAAATAACAAACATGTCATACTTACCTCCTCTGTGCAAGGGTTTTGCACAGAGCTGCCCCAATCCTCCTCTTCTGGGGTCCTCCGTGGCGCTCTTGGCTCCCCCTCTTCATCGAGTGCCCCCACTGAGAGCCGCATTCATGCGGGCTCATTCACATGTCGTGCTGCTGCGTCCATTGACACAAACAGCAAGACTTTGCCCCGCCCCCCGGGTCACTGGATTTGATTGACAGCAGCGGGAGCCAATGGCTCCTGCTGTTATCAAGCTATCTAATGAGGACAGAGACAGCGGCTGGAGCTGCTGGGCTCGTCCTCCTCGCTGAAACGAACCGGTTCAGGTAAGAAAAAGGGGGAGGGGGAGAGAGAGAGAGAGAGAGAGAGAGAGAGAGAGAGAGAGAGATGTCACTTTACTGTCCAGTCACAAGCTGTGGGTGTGGCCAGGATGAATTGAGCTCAGAGGAAGTGGGTTGAATGATGATGCCCATCTGAATGAGGACATCCAGCAGCAGAAAAAAAAAGTAGTGCGGGGGAAACCTCTGGTTTAAAGATGAATATTACAGCAAAAGCCGGTTCGTTATTTTATCATCTTAGCGGATGCTTAATTTTACCTTATTTTTTTGGGCTGGAGTTCTATTTAAAAAGAGATAACGTATTCCAAATTAAAAGTTTACAGTGCCATGTAAAAAAAAAAAAAAAAGGAAGTATATGAAAAAAAAAAAAAAAAAAAAGAATTGTTTAACATTCCAGCAAGGTGTCGCGTTCATCGGGGCCCTCTGCCACTCTATCAGATGTTCTCTTTAGAGCTCCATTTCTTTTATAGCAAGACAGAGATTGGAAAGGCAAAAAGGACCCATGGAAATTCGAGTCATTTCTGGAACTTCAAGTAGTTCTTTGAAAACTACAATTAATCCTCTGAGATTGACTGTACTCTCAGAGATGAAGAGACAGAGGGGAGACGTTGGGTCTGGAAGTAGAAAATTAGTGGTGCGCAAAAAGATCTTTCAGAATTACATTTATAGATGGCACCCGAGGCTGAGATCTTGTATGCAGAGAACAGGGAAGGTGGGAGACTTTTCACTGTAATAATGAGGTTACCAGACGGAAAAGAGAAGAAGAATACGAAGGCTGATTCTAACATTCTGCATGTCTGTTGGGTATGCATTGATTAATTGGTACAAAAGAGGAAAAGAGAAGTGTGCACTGTGGAAAGAGCACCTGTGGTTTGTGAGCAAACATTTTTTACGACTGTAGTGTGCATTCAATGTTTTATACTATGTAGCGCTACCCCTGTAGGAGCAGCTGGTTAGGATGGGTCCTTTGTTCTTTGCCTTCTCTAGAACCTCAGCCCCTCTGACATATCAGGTTCAGTGTACAAACCAGGGCTTTTTTTCAGTGGAAACGTGGGAGAACGCCGTTCCAGCACCTCCTGCACTGAATGTATGTAATGGCAAAGGATACTGGGGTGTGCTTGGAGGCTCTAGTAATGCTGGGATGAATCTACTGTTGAGGGAGGGCTCCATTCATGCTGGCTGCTGGAGGATCAATTGTTGCTGGTGGACAATTTTAGCTGGGAGGGATCTACTGTTGACAGAGGGCTCCATTGATGCTGGCTGCTGGATGATCAATTGTTGCTGGTGGACAATTTTAGCTGGAAGGGATCTACTGTTGATAGAGGGGTTTATTGTTGTTGGCTGCTGGAGCGTCTATTGATGCTGGCTGCTGGGAGATCTGTTGTCCCTGGCAGGGGTCTATTGCTGCTGGTGGGGGTCTATTGTTGCTGGTGGGATCGTTTTGTTTCAGAGGGTCTTTTGTTGAAAGGGGGGTGTATATTTTAATGCTTATTAACAAAGTGATACATGGTTCTGTATTCCCAAAAAGGGGACGTACTGGAAGGTGGGTAGGGATTGGAACCAAGGGACGGTGCTCAGAGGTGGATAGGGGGCGGAGACAAGGGGTGACTTGAAAAGGGAGGTTCCTGAACCTATTCTCTGAGGGAAAAAAAAGCCCTGGTACAAACATCCAATATCACAGGAAATCAGTGGAAGAAATACTTCAAACCCAATAGTAGAGCTAGATCAATGAAAAACGGGACTAAACCAGATAGTAAAGGCAAATTTAATATATGGTCTTCCAATTTGGTTGGTAACTACACTGTGTGCACAATTATTAGGCAAGTGAGTATTTTGATCAAATCATAATTTTTATGCATATTGTCCAACTCCAAGCTGTATAAAACGTGAATGCTTATTGGATTTAAGCATATCAGGTGATGTGTATTTGTGTGCTGAGGGAGGGTGTGGCCTAAAGAGATAAACACCCTATATCAAGGTGAGCATAGCTATTAGGCAGCGTCTTTTCCTCAAGCAGAAAAAGCCAAAAAAAGAGATTTACCTGACTCTAAAAAGTCAAATATCAGCTGCCCCATTAGAGTACCCGCACAGTACAGTAAAGCCTATCAGAATGCCCAGCGTACCGGACTTATATGTCTCTGTAGCTGGGCAGACAGGGGGGGCAGGAGCTGGGAAGAGAAGCGTGCTACAGGGGGTGGGGCACACACATCACTGTGTGTGCCCACATCACTGGTTGCTAGAACTCCGGCAGTCCTAGAAATCAATGACTGCTGCTCAGCTGGGATCCAACGCTGCAGGCTGATGGTCCCAACTAGGCTGTCAGTCGGTCCAGATCCAGAATGTAGTCTGCCATTTAGCGAAGGGTGCTCTAGAAGCTGGAAATCACTGAAGTAGACATGGTAACAGAACGTCCCACACTCCGCATGAGTGCTTCCGTCATATACCGCTTCCTCCAGTCCGAATATAGATATTAGATACTATAGCCGCATATTACAACCAAGAACTAGACAGGACTCATTTGGCTGCAAAGCTGGAACTGTTTATTTGAACAAGAATTTAGGCTTTTTACACTTGAGAAGAAGGACATTCCTTATCAGATTACCCTAACAGTACAACCTCCACAGAGGAATTTAATTATAACAACAAACATTACGTTAAAAGCAGAGTTCCGCCAAAGAAAAAAAAAAAAAGTCAAAGTCAGCAGCTACAAATACTGCAGCTGCTGACTTTTAATATTAGGACACTTACCTGCCCAGGGCGCCCGCGATGTCCTCACCCAAAGCCAATCTGTCCCTCGGCTTCCGGGTGGAGGCGTCGGCATCTTCGGTAAGGGAATCAGAAAGCGAAGCCTTGCGGCTGCACAGCCTGGTTCCCTACTGCGCATGCGCGAGTCGCGCTGCACGATTTCACTCTCTTCTGGGAGACCTGTGCGTCTCCCAGAAGACAGCGGGAGGGGGGGAACGGAGGAGGGGCTGGACATGGCGTAGATCGCCGTGGATACTGCGGCAATCTATGCCTGGAAGTAAGAGTAAATACCTGGATTATACAGGTATCTGCTCCCCCCCCCCTTTAATGGTGCCAAATGTGACACCGGAGGGGGGTAGCCGAAAAGCGGAAGTTCCATTTTTGGGTGGAACTCAGCTTTACTTAGCGAGCTGGATGACTCAGAGATCTGACCTTCCAGCTCAGGCTTGTCGTCTCCTAGCTCACAAATTACAATACACAATGAACATAAGTATAAACACAGAACACCTTCACACAATAGCAGGAGACCACCAGTAGCACACTATTCGTCTCCTACATTGTGATCAGCTCTTTCAATTAACGTGTATAGTTCAGAATCAAATAAACCAGGAATAGACTTTGTGTATTTCCTGGGAGATATTGTGGATACATATTACTGTTCCATTAAGTAGCTGTCCATCATTTTCTCAGTCGCCGTGTGCCCCTAATAGACACAGGGTGATTTAGACATAGGAGGTGCATGGGGAGCTGAAACAATGGTTTCCCAACCTCTCCAAGGGATTCTGTGTTCCACGCACCCCTCCTCTGCCCAAAGTGACTCCTGTCACAGACACTTCTCCTCCAATGATCCCCCTCTAGCTCCTGGGCCCCATGCTAAGCGGCTGCCCTGCTGCATTCTGAACACAGTGGCCGCTGGGCACAAGTGCTATTTATCTTCGCAATGAATGCAAAGCATTCTCTGATTGGATGAGGTGGAGAGGCAGCCTCTCCACCTCAACCAATCAGAGAACACATAGCATTAATTTGGAAGATGCAAAGCATTATCTGAGTGCCGAGTGGCCGATCTCCTGTGTTCAGACTGCAGCAGGGCAGCCATTTGGCACAGGACCCAATAGCTAATAATGATCACTAGAGTACTGATGTCCATTTCAGTGATTTCAAGCTTCCAGTGGGATCCCACAGATATGGTATAAACATAGTTACACTGGTCCAAGCTGGACATGCCATTTCTCTACAATTTGACAGCCTTGATGAAGGGGAGGCATTGCCCCCAAAACATGTTGGATTTATAGATCACTTGTCAACTGTCAACTTAAACTTTCTAAATATAACCTCAAGTGTGACAAACCTTTATACTGAGTGCGCTTCTTCAACCATCCTACAGCACACCTTTATCAGTTACAAGCCCCCTTGAAGGACAGCATAGCCCCCATTACTACCACTGATACCAGACCATACACCTGTCCAATAGTGTCATACACACACACACTTACTTTGGATACCAAAAAAAAAACAAAACATTTTTGTCCTTCCCATTAACTCCAGTGCATTTTGACAAAGTGCCAACATTTTGGTTAAATGTCCAGATTTTCACAGTGAAGCAGCAATTTCTTTTATCCTTCATTAACAAGAAAAGCACCACCCCCTCCCCATCAGGCTCCCCCATTATACAAGTGTTCAGGATACAATTGTTAGTGTTGCCCTACAATAGAACACATACATGTTGAGATGCATTTTTCTACACGGCATTATGGATTTCTATCTTTAGTCCTCTTGAAACTCAATTACCTTTATATTTCCCTTCTGTATTCCAATTTATCACCAGCGAGTGTAATTACCTGTTTCTCGTATGCTGCTTTCCTTTTTATGTTTGCGCTTTTTTTTTCTTTGCGCGCCATTGTTAAGATTTTATGTCAAAAGAAAATGCACAAGAACAAAATTAACTGCTGTGTATGACAGAACGCTATGGGGTTATCCATTGACAAGCTCCAGATAAACTTAATAAGGATCTTCAGTCTTAAAACAAAAAAAGAAAAAAGAAGAAAAAAAAAAAACCACCACACGCACAGACCCTGACACAGTGTCAGTTCCATAGGACTAAGGACTGAGCGCTATGCCAAGCAGCTGCCCCGCTGGAAAGTGAACACAGGGTCACCCCACTCAACACATGAACCATTCACAGAACGCCATGCATACTCTGATTGGAGGAGGTGGAGATTGTGATGTCACTGCTCTGTCTTTCCACCTCATCCAAAGATCACCTTATATTCAGGGAGATAATACACAGTTTACAGCAAATGGTGCCCATGCTAAGAAAACAACTCCCTGTGAGTACTACACAGGACATCCACACAGCACGGGACTTGGAAGACAGCAGCAACTTGATTATCGCCTTCCATAGGGATACCATAGGTTTACTTTGTTAAAGTTGTAGCACCCTCTAGTGTGCTAGAAGGATAGTGCATGTTCTGTGAGAGTAAGTAAAATTTGCAGGCTTGGCGTGGCCAGCCTAGGTGTGTTTTGATCTGGGTTGGGAGTGACTCAGAGTAGAGCTGGGTGACTCACAGGCAGGATCACCATGACCTCCCACCTCTTTCCAGAATGCTCTGGTGTTTTCTGGAAAGAGAGGTGGAGCTGCTTGGGGTGTTCTGAGGAGCCCTGACCAATCCCCAATCTGGATTGGCAGGGGGCAGTTCTCCTTAAAATACCCAGAGTCAGCCAGTCACCCCAGTTGGGGAGGAGAGTTCAGGTGCAAGATGGAGAATGGAATGTTAGGCTGTCAGGGCCTTTGAGGGAGCTCCCCAGTCGGGGGGGGGGGGTGACCTTGGGCCTGGGCTCGGGTGTGGATAGACCCACTTACAACCCACAGAGGTGTCCTGGCCAGGAGGCACAGGTAGAGCAAGAGAGGACAGCAGGAGATCACTGCCAGGCAAGTCTCCAGGAGTTCCACAGAGGCAGTCAAGAGGGCTGGTGAGTGTTCACACAGTCGGGAGGACTGGGAGGTACATCTGAGAGGAGTGGGATGAGCAGTCTGGGATGGGTGCAGAGCCAGTCAGGAAGGTTGTGTTGGCTGCAGCTGCCCCTCTCCATTGCCCACGCCAGGAGGGCTGGCAGGGCCTGAAAAGGTGGTACTGGGAGCAGTAGCCACATGGACAGCTAGCACTGGATCTACTCATCATTTCTGGTGAGCAGATTTATATGATACTTTTGTTTAACAAGAATTAAGCACATTGCACTTTAGCAAGGCACGGTGTTGGAGTCACTACATATACAGAAGAATTGAACTAATATATATGTTTTTAGATATAATTTCATCACTTATGTTGGACTGTTTTGGCGTCATATTTATGGTATAAATTGCTGGTATATATGGTGCAGTCACGCATGTTTGGGTGATTTCATATTTATATGGTTTTGCGCCCAATTTTTCTATTAATTTATGTTTTATTAGTTTTCACAAATTTTTGGTGCGGCATTACATTATTGGTTGCTTTGCATTTTTGGCGCCGTTGCTCATTTTACATTTTTCACAGTCTGGGATGGGTGCAGAGCTAGTCAGGAAGGTTGTGTTGGCTGCAGCTGCCCCTCTCCATTGCCCACGCCAGGAGAGCTGGCAGGGCCTGAAGAGGTGGTACTGGGAGCAGTAGCCACATGGACAGCTAGCACTGGATCTACCTATCATTTTTTGCTACACTAAAAAAAGGGGCCCGCGGTCCCTGCCTGCAAAGGGCATTCACCCTAAGCCTGGCTGAGCCAGTGTCAGGCCTACAAATCAGTGCTAGCTGGTCCAGGAAGCGCAAGCAAGTGATGTGCTGGGGGTATTGAGAGATAGTCTGCACAATGGCATCCCTAGGGGGGCCAGAGGGGGCCCTGACCCCCCCAACATTATGCTGTGCCCCACCATGTGCCCCCCCCCCCCCCAATTAAAAAAAATAATTTTTTTTTTTTTACAAAAAAGGCAATGTCTTTGTTTGCATTCGTAGCGGATGCACCGCATCTTACTCGGCCACCGCTGGAGTAAAACAGTCTCTATTGAGAGGGAGAGTGTCCCCAGTCAGCTCCTGCAGGCGATTCCTCCCCCCTCCCTCTGCTCGCTGACACTGCATAATGCGAGCGTTCACATAACCACGGCCGCCTGATCTGCTCCTTCCCCTGCATGCTCATTGGCAGGGAGAAGAGCGAGTTGCAGGAAGGACTCCACCAGGACTCTCAGTTACTGAAAAAACAGACTGATTTCTCCCGTCCTTAGGACAGGAGAACCAGCCTGTAAATTCCAAGAGATGCCAGACCAGCGCTGTCAATAGCAGGGGCAGGACAGCAAGAGGAGGCTGGGGAACCCCACAGTGGCAGAAAACCAGGGCCCGGTGGCAAGACAACCTTTGCAACCCTGATAGTTCTCCCACTGCTTTGGACCCTTATATATTTTCTTGGTATGCTGGTGACATATATCTCTTGTTTTCTGCCACCCTGCATTTGCATGTATAGTTGCCCCCCTACTTTTGTCCCTGTCCCCCATGTGCCCCCCCTAAATATGAAAGCTGGAGACGCCACCGAGTCTGCAAGCAAGTGAAGTGCTGGAGTTGAATATACTGGAAGGTGTATATAGTTGTCCCATGTATTTATCTGCAATCAGTCGGGCATATCATAAATATCCCATCCCCATCCAAGTTTATTCCCCTCAATAAAAAAAATAATAATAATAATATACAAAAACAAGTGCAAGGACTGTTTCAGGTCTATGGATGCTTGAAATTTTTGCCTGGCTGGGTAGGGTGACAGACGGCACAACACCCAGCAGCCCTTACTGGGGGGGAGGTACCGCGACAAAGTTTTTACTTTTTTTTTTAGCACACAATAGAAGGATGTAAATATTGTCTTTGAAATATGAAATTTGTACTTAAATATGCAACAAAGAAGGCATAACAAACACCACTTTAAGAAATAGCTTGTCATTTGCTTAGCCGAGTTTCATGGCGTTTTGATCTATTGTGGGGATTATGCAGAATGTCCGACATTCCTGCACAAGGCAGCAATTTAAACGGGATGATTATCTTCCTGTAGAAGGAGAACAAGCATAGCAATGTAGTCTGGAACAAATATACTTTTTATCTGCATAGGAAACTTTTTGCACTTGGGAAGTATTAAAAAACAAAACAAAAAAAAAAAAAAACACACAACATGTTGTGGAAGCCATGCAAAGTAGTCAGCTGAAGTATGCAAACGGAATATCCACTTTTATTACCCGCTAAAGGATTTGTAAATCTGTTCGGCCAGGTTGGTGACCTTACTTCTCTCACCGTACATTTACTGCGACAGGTTGGCTGCTCTGCGCCAGATCACTTACCTAGCACGTGATCTGACACTTCCCCATCGCACGTGCCGGCCAGCGACCCACTCCCGCTGTGATTATACACAGCAGGAGCCCAGCAGCGGGCACCGCGGACTCAATGTCCCCCGGCCCCCACAAAACAGTGGTCTGCCTATGTAAACAAGGCAGATCGCCGTTCTGTCAGTACAGAAGGCATGGATCCTGTGTCTTTGCTAAACCAGTACAAGCACCTCCCCCACAGTAGTAAAGCACTGGTCAGGCACAGTTAACCCTTTGATCGGAAGTTGCCAGCCAGTGTCATTAGTACAGTGACAGTGCACATTTTTAGCACTGATCACTGTATTAGTGTCACTAGTCCCCAAAAAGTGTCAGTTAGTGTCCAATTTGTCCGCCATTTTTTTTATTGGATTTTTTTTTTTTTGCAGAAAGTAAAAAATATTGTTTTTTTTCCAAAATTGTCAGTCTTTTTTGGTTTATAGCGCAAAAAAAAAAAAAAACACACACACCACACTGCAGGGGTGATCAAATACCACCAAAAGAAAGCTCTATTTGTGGGGAGGAAAAAAAAGACAGAAATTGTATTTGTGTACAACGTCGCATGACCGCACAGTTGTCAGTTAAAGTAATTTAATGCCGTATCGCAAAAAAATGGCCTGGTATTGGGGGGAAGAGGAATCTTTTGGTGCTGAAAGAGATCTATGGTCACAACATACACTTTCATTTTAAAACATCTCCTGTTGTGAGTGCTGCCTGTCTGCTGGCCATCTCTTTCCACAACTTCCTGTATTCCCTGCATTCTTTGCAGATTTTGCTCAATTGCCAAGGACTACATATCCCATGGTACTGTCCTGACTCCACCTCTTGAAACTCCTCCTCCCAGCATCTCTGTAGTAAAGAAGGCAGGCTCTGCGAAACGGGGGGGGGGGGGGGGTTGTGTAATCTTCAGGCCTAAAATATTTTCTTTAAACATGTGTGAAAAAAAAAAAAAAAACACCTGGCAGTGAGAAGGTTAAAGAAGAATAAAAATAAAATAAAATGTGTGGCCGGCCTTAAAGGATTTGCATTAGACAAGGATCGCAGAGCCAGTGGCAGGGAGCATTGTGTTGTATGCTGAGCAGTGATGGAATCTGAATGTCTCTATCCATCCCCAGCTGGTATATCACCTCTCTGCTGACTAAGCCAAAGTATATGTTGTATAAGCAGATGACAGCCATGGAACATTAACTCTCCAAATAAGGACCATCATAACAACAGCCTACATGTTATGTAACATTAACTATAATTGATCGATGGAATTTATTTCATTCAGCATAATTGCTGTGCATGCCTTTACTCGAATTTATATTCTCAGTCTCCTACATCTATGGACTTATTTAAGGGAAAATGCAGTAACTCAGAACAACCAGTAAGAATTTTACAATCTGTGATGGGTGTTAAAATAGAAATTCACACAATTTTTTCTAGTATTGATCCCCCTTTACACATGAAAGGGTAACCCCACTTTTGATGAGAAAAAAAACAAAAAACACCCGTAATGCTGCACAGTGCTCTGGACATTGGTCTGTCTGAGGAGACCTGTAATGCACACAGTGCTCTGGATGGTGGCCTGAGGAGG
The DNA here is from genome assembly GCF_042186555.1 of Aquarana catesbeiana. Taxonomy (NCBI): domain Eukaryota; kingdom Metazoa; phylum Chordata; class Amphibia; order Anura; family Ranidae; genus Aquarana; species Aquarana catesbeiana. The sequence continues at coordinate 273,122,043 of NC_133334.1, forward strand.
CCTGTAAAGCTGCACAGTGCTCTGGACGGTCGGGAGGCCTGTAATGCTGCACAGTGCTCTGGATGGTCGGGAGGCCTGTAATGCTGAACAGTGCTCTGGACAGTCGAGTGGCCTGTAATGCTGCACAGTGCTCTGGAGGAGGCCTGTAATGCACACATTGCTCTGGACAGCAGTCTGAGGAGGCCTGTAATGCTGCACAGTGCTCTCGAGGTGGCCTGTAATGCACACAGTGCTCTGGATGGTGGTCTGAGGAGGCCTGTAAAGCTGCACAGTGCTCTGGATGGTCGGGAGGCCTGTAATGCTCTAGGCCTCGTTTCCATTTGCAGCCAAAGGGGACAATAAAAATAGGCAGTTGAGCTATGGTTTTACCACCCCGACTGGCCACTTTAACCATACATGCCAGGCAGAAGTGGTGCAGATAAAAAAAAAAAAAAAAAAAAAAAAAGTATCCCATGCCGCATTCGCTGGGCAGTACCACTGCCTAACACAACCTCATGTGATAGGGGCCGAACCAGAACTGCATGTAATGCACACAATTGTGGCTCATTGCTGTGGCCTTTCAAGTGTTAAAAAAGCATAAAAGGCATCCAGGAGGCAACATATCACCTCCCAACCATCTGGCAGCTGCCCTCTGACAAACCATCCACCACTTTTCAGAGTGGTGGCAATCATAGTTGTAAGTGTACACGAGCCCTCACATAATACTTAGCGTGCATGTAACATAAAGCAGACGCTCGTACAAAAATTCTCAGTACAGTCGATGACTCAAAAGTAAATCTTGTTTACTTTTAACATTTGATTTTGGAATGAATAGATTTTCCGGAATTAAACCACATTAACAATTAGAAATTTGTCCTTTCGAGAAAAAAAAAAAAAAATCCATCCTCCTCCTTCTAATTTTCTCATCATTGCAGTCTAAAACTAACACCGATTTGACCCCCACTAACAATTAAAAGTTTAATTAACATTTAAAAAAAAATGTTTTTATATATATATATATATATATAGATTTATGATCTACCATCTAAATTTAGTGAATTGCTCGTTATAGGAAGTTAGATTTGCCTCTGTTCCAGCTTGGCTGACGTTGCGTGTGGTTCCACATTGTGCCGGTGGGTGTCGTCGCCATCGGCGGGTGTTGGAAAAGCAACGTGTTAAAGCGAATGGGTGCTCCTCTGTCCCGGAGACAACTCGGTGGAGGTGGTCCTCCGAATTGCATTCTGGGAGAGGGTATTTATGGGACAGACGCCATGTTTTGGGGTTCGTTTTCAGCCACCTGCTGGCCCTCCTGGCCGACAGGTATGCGTTAGGAGTACCACCTCGTGGTCCTCCGATCCAGAGGCCCGCGTCGCTGCGGCGCGTGGGTGGGCCCAGAAGCCTGTCTGGGGCCTACCACAGCAGCCGAGGAATGGTCCTGAGCTGTCTATCCTGAGTGAAGAAACTGGACAACCGAGAAGATCCCAGGGGAGGACCCGTCATGGAAGGATCATGCAGAGTGCTGGTCTGGAGAGGGGCCTGGTGACTCGATTGGTGGATGTATCCTAAAGTAGTCTTATTGCACGGTACTGCCGGGTTGGCTTAGAGGTCCAAGTACTGTGTCTGATATTCATTGCGAACCAATACATCCTGTGGCAGAGGATCGTACAGGTTTATTTTAAGCAAGTCTGTGGCAGAGACTTTTGTTCGCGCTACGTACTGGCTGCTAGACAAGTGAGAGAGGCCTATCCAGGCGAGCAAAGATCGTGTCCAACAAAAGGGGATTACATTCAATTACAGTATTCAACTTTCAAAGGATGTTCTAAAGCAGTGGTTCTCAACTCCTGTCCTCAGGACCCACTAACAGGCCAGGTTTGCAAGATAACTGAAATACATCACAGGTGATATCATTTGCTGCTCAGTGATTGCAGTATTCTAGTCTGCATCTCCCCAAAGGTAATACTTATAATCTGGCCTGTTGGTGGGTCCTGAGGACTGGAGTTGAGAACCACTGTTCTAAAGAAACCTATTGGGCTTCCCTGCAGTTTTCCTCCTGCCTCTTTCCTGCTACTTCCTTCGTTACTTGGTTCAATAAAGCATTGAAAACGTACTCAAGTGTTGGTGCTTATATCGTCCAGGGGTAAACTCAACGGAACCCTAGACCCGGTGCCGGTGAAACAGAGGTATCAAGAGTGAAGGTAACAGCCCACTTAAACCAGCAGCTCCACCGAGAGTTAGTGCTACATATATATTAAATAAATATAAATGCGATTAACGGGTTCCCTGTCCGGCCTATAATAAAATGACGGCTGAGTGGGAGCGCTGGCATTCTGGGTGGACATCATATGACCATTCACAGCAGTTTACATGGCAATTGTACACAATGAATGGCTTCCATTCATTGTGCACTATTGTTTTGATCTCTGTGATTGGTCACAGTGATCACATGGTACAAACAAGGCCAATCACAGCTTCACCCTAGTACACACTGGCTGAATGGATGCCAGTCATTATATAAAAAAAAAAAAAACACCACACACACACACACACACACACACACACACACACACACACACACACACACACACACAGATCACTTCCCAAAGTAGCACAGGGTCACTATGTAACACTGTACAGAAAAGGAAGAAAAAAACATTTTTTTTCTTTTTTTGATAAATAAATTAAAAAAGAATAAAAACCCGCCACACACAAACAAACAGTGGTGATTATATAACCACCAAAACAAAGCTCAAAATTTGTGAGAAAACACTTTTTTTTTTTCATGTGGGTACAGTTTTGCATGACTGAGTAATTGTCATTCAAAGTGACAGAGCTGAAATCTGAAAATTGGCCTGGGCAGGAAGGGGGTGGAAGTGTCCGGTAAAGTGGTTAAAAAAAAAAGAAATAAAATGTACTGGTGTAGTCGCTTTCTCTATGATTACAGTTACAACGCTTGAAAATGTTAATAAAATATATATATGTACTGGTGTATGCTTAGCATAGGCACATAGAATTTACCTTGGCACAGTAAAAAATATGGACAATGGCAGGTGCTAGGAACATGTCATTTTATATTGTTGCAATTTGAAAATTCTAAACGAAGTGCTACACGTCAATGTGTTCTTAAAAAAGACAATTCTGACAGTTGACATCACTATTTCCAAAAATAATAAAACACTTTAGCGGAAAGGGGGAGCTTCTCCTAGTCCCATGAAAATCTACCTTACAAATCCCTGAACTCCTTTACATTTTACTGTTATGTATGCATGACTTGTTGACGATAGCCTCAGGGTGCAGACGCAAACTGTTCTTCCATATTCTCAGACAAGGGCATGATAATAGGCAGTAGGGATTATCGCAGTGAACATAAACACGCAATAAAAGTGGATTTCCCCAGATGAGGACGTTGATGCTTCAATTGGGCAATAAACAAGCTTTATGAGGACGTTACCTTTCCACGAGGTGAAGGAAGCAGGCGGCATGGAATGGAGTGTTATGCTTTGCGTCTATCTATTAAAGTTCTTGCGGTAAAACCAAGGAAGCTTAGACTTCTGTAGTGTATCAATGCTTTACTAAAACAGGAAAACGGCACATACAACTATAGGATACACAATACAACACAACTCATAGCTTACAAAAATATGCCTACAAATATAAGCATGTACAATATGTACGCATTAAGTAAACTGAACAGTTACTCAACTTAGGGTTTAAGATGTAATGTCCTTCATGGTTCCTTGCTCAGTCCAACTCAAAACATCTCCAAAGTTCTCAAGCTCCTTGCATCCATGTCATCCATGTCTTCCTCTTTGTCCTTCCAAACACCTCTCTTATCAGAACACATGTTTCTTTCAAAAAGTTCCCCAAGCCCCTCCCACCAACTTCCTGCATACCAACTTCCTCTGCTCAGCTCCAAAACCTATCCAACTGGTTTATTTACATATCAATGAAGGGGAAGAGCCTCTGTAAACATATGCTCTTAAATAAGATATCTAACTCCATATTATTGCAATAAAAAGTGAATATACAAAATGGCCATAGCAACACATACCACCTCTTGACTTTATAGCACAATATAGGAAACTTCAACATCTCTAAAAGCCTTTTGTCCAGGAAAGGGCGAAATAAACCCCCTGTATTGTAAATGGGAGGAAAAAAATTCCCTTTCGAACCCCGTATCTTCTGGGAAGTCAGACTTTTGTTTTGTTGTTCCTGGAAGGCTGCAACATTACTTTAGAGCAGGGCTAACAATGTCTTTGGCAGTTTGTGTAAAGAAAGTCCCAGATGAAAGTCTCTTGTCATCTCAGTCATAAGGAAATGCTCAGATGAAAGTCCACTCCAGTTCAGCCAACATCAGGAAATCATCCGCATCTACCTCAGGCTCTCTTCTGGTCTGCCTCCTCACATCTAGCATGGTCATCTGCTCTGCCTGCTCCACCTCTCGATGCTCAGTACCTGAAAAAAGTGTAAGAGACAAAGAAGATTATATGCTCCTTCCAAATGCAAACAAAAACATAGCTCACTGCTCACATTTCTCTATCTGTCCGTTTCTAACTGCAAAACTATTGTAGGGTGCCCACTGTTGCCTTGAAACACTTTCACGGAAAGGCATTGACTTCCAACATAACGAATAAACGTGCATGTCTCTGTGTGCTGTCTTGGGAAGCACACAGGCCTGCTTCTTGTCCTGTCTTCAGAGCATGGCACATTTTTGCAAAATGCCCCATTTTATGGCAACAGAAACACTTAATGTGAATGAATCTACCATTCCCAACCACTTGCTTCCACTTCTTAAGCAATGCTGGTGTAGGAATCCCATTTATTTCAAGTCTCTAAGGACCCCCACCTTAAGTAAATCAATCCACATGTGTCTCCTGAAGATCATAGGCCTTGCCTTCCTTGTATCTGACTCAACTATTTGAGCTGATCAAAACCGCAGCTTCCCGCTTATGGGAAGTAACAGTGGCACATGTCCTACTTCTGCTTACAGGCTTCGGACCTTTGTCCGAGCATCATTAGACTTGTTTATGATGGCTGCACACCGCTCATTCAAATCTTCAGCTTGGCCTACAGGGGTTTGAACACAGTTTGAAGCCACTGCAGGTTTAACTTTGATTACCCTACCTTCTAAATCTTTTGCCTTGCTTGCAGTTTCTTCCAAACACTTGGATGCTACTGTAAGCTGCTCCTTCAGTAAAATATTTCTAATTCTGCCTTTTCCCTCTTTTCAGATTCAATATGTAGAGCATGCAGAAAGTGCAAGCCAAACACAGCAACTGCCCGCATCTCTCCCTTACTGAACCCAAAACCTTTGAGACTAAAATCCGAGGAAAGATCAGAGACTCCATTCCTCCAAGCTCTGTTAAAAAGGAGAAGCATATCCAGCCAGCTCCTTTACAACAGACATCCACTGACTATTTCTGGCACAGGTAGAAAGGGTTTTAAGTCTTCCTGGACACCAGAAACCTATGCAGCCTTACTGTTCCTAAACAGTGTACGCAGCATTTTCCCCCAGCACAAGCAACAAAACACACCACAGAAAACAGGTCTGCTTCAGTTGAGATTTTAGCACAAATCCCGGACGAGCCCCCAATGTAATGCTTTGCGTCTATCTATTATAATTCTTGAGGTAAAACCAAGGAAGCTTAGACATGTAGTGTATCAATGCTTTACTAAACAGGAAAACTGCACATACAACTATAGGATACACAATACAACACAACTCATAGCTTACAAAAATAGTCCTACAAATATAAGCATGTACAATATGTATGCATTAAGTAAACTAAACAGTTACTCAACTTAGGGTTTAAGATGTAATGTCCTTCATGGTTCCTTGCTCAGTCCAACTCAAAACGTCTCCAAAGTTCTCAAGCTCCTCGCATCCATGTCTTCCTCTTTGTCCTTCCAAACACCTCTCTTGTCCGAACACGTTTCTTTCAAAAGCTCCCCAAGCCCCTCCCACCAACTTCCTGCATACCAACTTCCTCTGCTCAGCTCCAAAACCTATCCAACTGGTTTATTTACATATCAATGAAGGGGAAGAGCCTCTGTAAACATGTGCTCTTAAATAATATATCCAACTCCATATTATTGCAATAAAGTTACTATACAAATTCATAGCAACACATGGATGGAGCGGAGATCGGCTTCTTCTGACAACACCTGGAGACTACATGGATCAAATGTTCCATGGATCAAGGTAGAAGATAAAAAAAATAATGGACAGGAGTAAGCAAGCATGCAATTAAAGAGCAACTTCTCTTTTGTTAAGAAAAAAAACCCCTCCCCTTTGGGTGATCTATGTACATTGCAGGGATTGTAACAAACTTGGTTGCAGATTTCTACCTTTTGTTATTCAGAAGTAATAGCTGTTTGTTTAATTGTGTTCATGTGCAAAGTGAATGTGAGTGACTTTACAATTATCAATCAGCTGCTGCATCTGCACGGCTCTAATGAGGTAAGCGGCAGGGTCTGCATCCCTTTAGATGTGCTTTCCCTTTGGGAGTAGCTCACCAAAAATTACATTTTTGTTGCAGGGGATGCCCAAAATCTGACTTGGTTCAGACTTCTGGGAAAATCAGTGAGCCAATCACACAAGTAGGAAATTACATATCTGGGGGTGCTCTGTAGATCATCGGTCTACAGAACATCTCCAGGTTCCCATATTGCATTTTACAAATTACAACGGCTGCAGATTGGAAAATAAAGATCATTTTTAAAAACATTCAATTACAATATGACTAGTGTAGCAATTGCATATTCTTTTTTTACCAATTTTTTTCCCCTCACGAAAGTGGAGAAAGGCCCTTTTTTACACTTGTGAAACTTGTCCTGCAACTTGGGAGTGAAAAGTCAAATGACAAGTCATACCCCTCGATTATACCCCTATACTATTTTGGTCCGACTTTGATGCGAGTTGAGGTCCATAGACCTCAAGTTAACACAGGCATTCCCTAAAATCACGGCAAAGTCGCAATAGTGTGAAAGGGGCCTTAGCCTTTAAAGCAGACCTCCGCCCCTAACACTTTTTTCGGTGCTTATGAGGAGGGGGGGGGGTCTGTCCCTCGAATCGCATATAAGCTGGAAATTGTTGGCATTTTGCATTATATATTATATATATATAAAAAAGGGAAAAGAAAGGGGGGGGGGTCGTGGAGGAGGTGCAGATAATGGCGCAGAAACACATGTGATTTTACTGTGCCTATGGTGTGTTTTTCATAGGTCATGTGACTCAAAATCCACATCAAAAATGTAACACAGGTGCGTTATTGATGCATTCTTGCGGGGAGGTGCATTTTTTGGTGGTGTGTTTTTTTAACTGACCAAAAATGCAGCAAACAAGATTTTTAACACCACAACGGAAGCGCATTGGACAAGTGTGAAGACATACAAATAATTTAAAGGAATGCATTTTTCTTGAGCTATAAAAAGTTAAAAAAAAAAAATTAATAATAATAAATATATATATATATATATATATATATATATATATATATATATATATATATATTAATAAATAATAATGTAAATTAAAATATATATATTTTTTTATAATTACATAATACATTTTTTTTTTTTTTTTTTTTTTAAACTGTCATTTTCGGTTTGTGCAGCCTGCATTTTCAGTTTTGGTACCAAAATTTCCATTCGGTGCACCTCTATCAGTCACTTTTCAGAGGGGCAGTAAGGGCTGCCACAGGCCTGAAGGAACAGCAGAAAACAACAACACTACACCACAGACCAAGGGGGAAGATCCAGAAAGAGATCACAGATTATACTGCTTTCCATTTGCCTAAACAAAAACACCTGAGCTTGCATAAAAATGCATAAAAAACAAAAAAACAAAAAACAAAAAAAAAAAAAAAAAAAAAAGGCACATCTATGTATACAAAAACACACAAACAGTTGCTTCAAAACCGCTTACAATAACGCTCAGCTCAGGTAATTGGTGGTTCAGTGTAATTCATATCTCAGGGGAACGGTTTAGAGTTCATTGTCTACAGCTGATAGACTTTCCCGCACTCACCTCTTCTGTCACCAGAAAGTTCCTTCTTATTTGTGGACTTCATCTTTGCTTGAAAATTGATTGCAGAAAAGGTTTTCTAACAAAATTCGATTTTTGTCATCTTTGTAGCCATTTGCCGTACATCTCCTGCCTCTTCTAGTCATGCACAGATGGATTCTAATCACTCAGCCAGCACACACCTGATATTTAACCACTTCCCATCCGGACCAATTCTGACACTTCGCTCCTACATGTAAAAATCAACTTTTTTGTTTTTGCTAGAAAATTACTTAGAACCCCCAAACATTATATATATTTTCTTTAGCAGCGGCCCTAAAAAAATAAAATGGCGGTCGTTGCAATTTTTTATGTCACACGGTGTTTGTGCCAGCGGTTTTTAACTACTTGCCTACTGGGCGCTTTCACCCCCTATCCTGCCCAGGCCAATTTTCAGCTTTCAGCGCTGTCACACTTTGAATGACAATTGCGCGGTCATGCTACACTGTACCCATATGACATCATTATCATTTTTTTCACACAAATAGAGCTTTCTTTTGGTGGTATTTATGGTTCAATAAGTTTTTATTGATTTTTTCAACAAATATGTAAACATAAAAAAAACAGAAGGAAAAAGTATAAACAGTGCCAGCTGCCTGACAACAGGCCTCCTGGTATATAGATATTTTTTTTTACAAATGCTGAAATAGTGCAATCGTGTGCAAGTGTAAAGGTCACCCATAGGCTCAGGGAATCTGGAAAGCCCAACTAAAACATAGATTGTCAGGAGTATTTTTAGTGACAAGATTCCCAGTCTCTATTTGAGTAAGGAGAAGTCTTGTGAGTTGTATTGCATTCTAAAGGAAAATACAGGAGACATAGGAGAGGAAGATAAGAATAACAGAGTAGAAGAAGGGGGGATAAGTGCAGGGTAGAAGTCTTTTGGTGGTATTTAATCACTGCTGATTACTAAAAAAGAAAAAAGACAGAAATTTGAAAAAAAAAAAGAGTTTTTATTAGTTTCTGTCAGTAAATTTTGCTTATTAGATTGTAAGCTCTTCTGAGCAGGGCCCTCTTAATCCTCTTGTATTTTATTTTATTGTAACTGTATTGTCTCCTTTAATATTGTAAAGCGCTGCGTAAACTGTTGGCGCTATATAAATCCTGTATAATGATAATAATAAATAAGTAATTTTTCTCCTTCACTGATGTGCACTGATAGGCCGCACTAATATGCCGCACTGATGGGCACTGATAGGCGGCACTGATGAGGAGGCACTATTATGCCGCACTGATGGGAACTGATAGGCGGCACTGGTGGGCACTGATTGGTGCAACGACACCACATATGTGTGTGTTATTTGTTGCTTGTACCCGTAGTACAACCCAGAAACAATAGTGCGCATTTTTCTTTTTTTCTCCTACCTAAAACACAACGACACTAACTGACACTGATGTTAATTAAAAAAAAAAAAAAAAAAAAAAAAAACCCTGCACAAAATAAACTGACCCTTGATCCTGACCTTTGACCCTTACTTGACCCAAACACTCATCCTGACATAGATCAAACGTTGATCTAGGTATTGTTTGTATATTTTTTATTCAAAATTATTTATTATTTTATTTATTTAAAAACATTTTTACAAACACTTTTTTTTAAATTTTCTGCAAGGACCTGTTTGGAGGTATTGCAAGCACCTGGACCTCGCAGGAATTTCAAGCCTTTTCGGGGGGGGCCCCTTATTAAACTGATGGGGATTGGGCACAATAGAAGGGGGACTGGCTGCTGCACTCGGAAACCCTTGATTGCTTATACTGTGTTGTTGCTGTAGCTGAGCAGCGCAGCAGCAGGGACACTGCCTGGGCATTTTGCCAGGATGCTCTGGAGGGGTTTAAACACCCCTGACCCCCCCCCCCTTATCTACGCCCCTGAGTTGCTGCCATGTGATTGGCTGATTAGCAATTTGTGTTACCAAGCAATTGAACAGGTGTACATAATAAAGTGGCCGATGAGTGTACAATTAATAATTATACATTCCCTGTTTACATGTTGGGTTTTCCTGAGCTGACCTGTAAAAGTTTTTTTTTTTATCTCTCCCTGACAGAGAGTTACCTGTCGTTAATTTTTAGATTTTAACTGAGCATCAAGCGTTAAGTCTAATGGCCCGTACACACGATCCAAATATCATACGAAAACGGTCGTCCGAGGAAAGATCGTACGATATTCGGATCGTGTGTACACTACTTTCGACAGCCGATCACGACCGTTCATCCAATATTATTCGATCGGACATACACGAAAATTTTCCTCGTACGATTCCAGATCGTACGATTTTCATTTAGTCAGTATAGTTGTCGTCCAAAAATACAATACAAATACATTACAACACATGACATCACTTCCCATTTTTTTTGTCTGTCGTACAAGAATTTTCGTGACTTTATTTAGCTATTCAATTTTTACTTGCGACTATTAAGCGAGAACGGTCGTACGATCGGTCGTACGATATTCGGATCGTGTGTACGGGCCATAAGGATACCAAGATATGTTATTCATCATCATTTGTTTATTATTATCAATTTAATATGAATTTACTCCATTTATTATGAAACTTTAATATGTCGGCTCCTATCTGGTTGTATGTTTATTTCATTTTTATCATCATCGGAAACTACCATTATGTATGATCATGGAATGTTTAATTATGACTGTCCTAATAAATATACAATTACATGTACTCTATGTATGATTATAATTATTTATATTATTTTTGATTTAAGTGACATGCCTCAATTAAAGTCCCAGAGCCTTTGTTATTTTTTTTTGCTTGTATGTACAAACCAGGGATGGAGCCATGTCGCCATGGGTGTGCTGGGTCACAACTTGTTTTTTCTATGTAATAACTATACATAGGAACCATTATTTTTTTTTTATCAGTTCCAGACAACACACTGCACTTATACTGCAGCAGGGCGGTCTCGCTGCACTGGATCATGTACATATATGCAATTTCCAGGTAGGGGGCACGCACGCCCGCTATCCTGTCTGCGTTTTCATCCTGTACAAGTTCGTTAGCAGGTCCCAGCCAATGATTTATGGCTGGGACCTGCTGATCAGCTTAGCGAATGACTGTACACAGAGCAGAGATGTGACTGTTTTTTCTCTCCCTGAAAGCAGTGCATATTACACATTTTAAGCACACAGTTAACCCATTGATTGCCCTAGAACAGGGTTCAGCAACCTTTTTTCACTTAAGAGCCAGATTCAATGTATGTGAATGCTTGGAGGGGCTGCATTCACCTAATAATAAATGAAGATAACATTACACAGCCCCCGAACCTCTGGCCCCCTTTACATTACACAGCCCCCGCACCTCTGGACCCCATTAGATTACACAGCCCTCGCACCTCTGGACTCCTTTAGATTACACAGCCCTCCCTGCATAATACAAAGCCCCCCTGCACATCACACAGCCCCCCTACCCAGCCCCCCTGAATATTACATAGCCCTCCCTGCTTATTACACAGCCCCCCCCAGCTTTGTAAGCACGGAGGGATGGAGCGCTTTAAACATTTTTAGTTTTTCTTTTTTCTTTTTTTCTTTTTTTACACTGTCCCTTTGAAAAAAAAAATTCTGATCACTTTTATTGCTGTCAGAAGGAATGTAAACATCCCTTGCGACAGTAATAGGCGGTGACAGGTACTCTTTATGGAGGGATCTGGGGGACCCCAAATCCCTCCTTTGCACTTAAAAGCATTCAAAACGCCAAGTTTGGCTGTTTTGAATGCAGTTATTTTTTTTTAGATTTGTCGCCTTTAAGTCTTCTGTAAACCTGAAGTGATATCGCTTCCGGGTTACTAGATCCGAGACCCGATCAAAGCCGATTCTGGCATTATTCGGGTCTCCGGCCAGCCGGCGGATGTGCCGGCTGGTCGCTCGGACTTCCCGGTGGGAAGGGAGAGCTAAGGAAGGCAGCGGGAGGGGAATTTTTTCAGATATTTATTTGTAAAAAAAAAAAAATGAAAACCATTTATCATTTTCCTTCCACTTCACAATTATGAGCCACTTTGTGTTGGTCTATCACATCAAATCCCAATAAAATAGATTTACGTTTTTGGTTGTAACATGACAAAATGTGGAAAATAAACAAAAAAGAAAATACTATACATACCCATTTATTATTTTTTAAAAATTTTTCATAAAGAGTAACCAGATTGGATACCATTGGCCACTTGCCGTTTCCCCCGCGGGGTTCGTATGAAACAGCAACCTCTATCTTTGATGCTAATCATACATTTAGCTGTATTTTGTATCTCATATTTGTACGGAGATATATAAATCGCGATTCGGAAAAGAAGCGTTTTTGAAATGCAGGATTTGTCACAACGCCGGGCAGACGGGTCTTCTCCTCCGCAGTTATTTTCTTGGCCCGTTCTGAGTATTTTCTTTTTTTTTTTTTTTACAAGCCACATTTCACAAAGTTCGGATTGCTCTCTAGTGACTGAGTGTAACAGCGACCATATGCCGCTGAAAATTCCAAATCCCGCTCATATCATTCAGCTTTCTGCATTATGTGTCATTGCTGTGTCTGGGGATCCCCAATGACTGCAAGCACTCGCTGTGTGTCACCGTGTAATATTGTGTTGTCACAGGGAAAACAATGGCATTCATTTATAAAAACTGGAGCAAAGGAAAATACATGTGTTCATCGCTGCAGCCAGTTGGGATTTAGAATTTCTGAATCCACATTTCTATATTTAGTGAAGGATTCACTCTACCAGTGATACATTTTTACATTGGAGGTTTTTAACCCCTTCCTGCCTAAGCAGTGGCGGCCCGTCCATTAGGGACGCACGGGCGCCGCCCCCTCTATCCGCACCACACCCTATATGAATAATAGATAGATTCACCCCCTATTCATGCGTCCGGCCCCTTTCAGGACGCCGGGCGCCTGAATTACAGCGGCGGGGATTTTTTTTTTTGAAGCACCTAATTAGAGCCATAGGCTCTAATAGGTTTCAAAATAGGGTGGACTCATGGCGCAGAGCATTGAGCTCGGAGCCCACCCAGGTGTTTTAGAAAAGCAAATGAATATTCGCTTTTCTAACACTGAATCGCCTCTCTACCAACTAGTAAGATACCTGTTTCCCGAAAGGTCTGGCTGAAAGGTCAGGTGATCCTGTTGGACGCCTAGGAGGAGGAGGGGGATGCACGGCGGAAGCCGCCGTGATCCACACCACAGGAGGAGGAATAAAGCTGCCGGACACGCTGCCCACCTTCCCAGATGGGGTAAGTGCGGGGCTTTGATGTGCTGACCGGGGGGGGGGGGCTGTTTGCGCTCCCCCCCCAAATGAAAAAAACACCAGCCACCACTGTGCCTAAGCCTTTAAGCCTTTTTCTGACATGCTCTGTATTGCTTACAAGGTAAAATCAGTATTTTTTGCTAGATAATTACTTAGAACCCCCAAACGTTATTTATTTATTTTTAGCAGAGACCCTAGAGAATAAAATCTCGGTTGTTGCAATATTTTATGTCATACAGCATTTGCGCAGCTGTCTTTCAAATGCAATTTTTTTGGAAGAAATACACTTTCATGAATAAAAATAAATAAATAAATAAACAGTAAAGTTAGCCCAATTGTTTTATATAATGTGAAAGATGATGTTACGTCGAGTAAATAGATACTTAACATGTCAGGCTTTAAAATTGCGCACACTCGTGGAATGGCGACAAACTTGTGTACTTAAAAATCTCCATAGGCGACGCTTTATAAAATTTCTACAGGTTACCAGTTTAGAGTTACAAAGGAGGACTAGTGCTATAATTATTGCTCTTGCTCTACCGATCGCAGAGATACCTCACATGTGTGGTTTGAACACTGTTTACATTTGCAGGCGCGACTTACATATCTGCTCGCTTCTGCGCGTGAGCACGGAGAGACGGGGCATTTAAATTTGTATTTTTATTTTCTTATTTATTTGATATATTTTTTTTTAATTTTTACACTGTCCTTTTAATTTTTTTTATCACTTTTATTACTGTCTCAAGGAATGTAATAGGCAGTGACTGTGACTGAAAGGCCTTTAAAGCGCCTCTCCTTTCACTCCAATGTGCTTTCAAACTGGAGCAGTGCGTTGGCAGGACGCTAAAAAAAGTCTTGCAAGCAGGACTTCTTTGAGGCTCTGTAGGAGTGGTGTATACACCACTCCTAAAGCACCCCTGCCCATTGAAATCAATGGGCAGCGCCGGCAAAGCATCGGCAAAGCGCCGCTGCAGCGCTTTTAACCCTTTTTTGGCCATTAGCAGGGGTTAAAAAAGTCCCGCTAGTGGCTGAAAAGCACCGCAAAAACGACGGTAAAGTGACACTAAAAATAGCGGCACCCGGGCACTGCCAGTGTGAAAGTGCCCTTAGGCTGCATTCACACCTGAGCGTTTTCAGCTCATAAAACGCTCGTAAAGCGTCCGAAAAAATGTCTGAAAAATGTCCAACAATCAAAATCCTATTCATTTCAATGGCACCTGTTCACACCTGAGCGTTTTGTCACCTGAAGCAAAATGCCTGAAAAACGCCCTAAGCTCAAAAAAGAACTTACAATAGTGCCTTAAATTCTGCTTCCCGATTATCCCCTTTTATGGCGAACTATGGTTTCCAACCTTCCATGTTGCCTGACTCATTTGTTCCGCAGAGTATTCCTGTCTTAGAGGAGCATCTCCGTGGTCTTCGTTCCACTTGGGCACAAGTCCAGGAGGCTTTGCGACATGCTAATGATAGATACAGACTCCATGCTGACCGCAGACACCTGCCTGCGCCTTCCTACTAGGTTGGGGACAGGGTCTGGCTGTTACTTCGCAACCTCCGACTCTGTGTTCCCTCACTGAAGTTCGGTTTATTGGGCCTTTCCATATTCTTCATAGGATTATCCCAGTGGCTTACGCATTAGACTTTCCTTCTAATATGCGTATCTCAATGTATTTCATGTAGAGAACCATGAGGAGTATGAAGTACAGTCCATTGTTGACTCTCGTAGGTTCCGTGGGCGCATACAGTACCTGGTGCATTGGAAAGAGTACGGTCCGGAGGAACACACTTGGGTCTCATCCTCGGACGTACATGCCCCTGTCCTCCTCAGTGATTTCCATAGACGTTTTCCCCTCAAGCCTGGTGGTCCTCCGAGGGGGAGGGGTCTTTGAGGAGGGGTACTGTCGGGGCTCAGCCCTTCCTTCTCTGAGCTGGCCGCTCAGCTGTCGGCTAATTGCCAGCTCCCATCTCTCCACAGTGACTCACCTGCTGATGATATCCTGCTCGTCAGTCCTGCCTACTAAAGCCGTCCAGTCCAGAGGATCTCTGCATTCGCCTTAGTCACATCTCTAGAAACGCTCTCCTGTGTTTCTGTTAAAGGCTTGATTGGCTGACATTCCTTCTGGCTCCAGATCCTGCTTGCTGTTCTACCACGCTGTTCTCTGGCTCCCTGACGTTTTGGCTTGTCTGACTTTCCTGAACTCTGGCTATGTTTTGACTACGTTTACTCTGTTTACTGTTTTTTTTATTGTTAATAAACACGTGTGATTTAACTGTACTTCTGTCTCAGTCTGATTCATGGTTTATGACACTCAGGAGACATGGAAGTTTTATGCAAATGCTAAACATCCAATGCAGTCCAATAATGGTATCCATGGGGTAATGCCTGCTGAGCAGGAAAGACCAGACAAACTCAGGCTTAGACAACATGAAACTTTCCTCTCTGCTCTGAAGCTGGACCTTCCCACTATGACCTGAATGCTGAATTCCAGGGACCAACGGAGCCATCCACACTCCTAAACACAGTGCAGGAATGAGAGACCACTGCACACCAATGATGTCGCAATAATCCAAGTTTATTCTACAGTACAACCACACTCTCTACAATTAAGCCTTGTTGGGTGAAATGCGTCTGTAGGGCGGTCCTAGTGCAGGGATTGCTATTGTGGTTGTTCCCTGTGTCAGCAGACTTGGGGGAGAAGAGGGAGCATTGACAATACTGTAGATGGGCCATTGAAGTCTATGAGTGACATCACCACCCCAGGCTTTACTAGGTATTGTTGGAGAGCTCTCTCCCCTGCAGCTGCCACTGGCTGACACAGGGGACATCACGTGACCAGACCAAAGCAGCCTAAAAATAGGTAAGTATATGCATCATTCTTATACAGGTTAGTTAGCATAGGTGTTAGGAGTGGGGTAACCTGGAATTCCCCTTTAAGGTTAAGCAGGACCTGGAAACATGTTTAAGATGTTGTCACCATGTAAGGTGATAAATAGGTACCCTAGTTAGGTTGATTGGTGACTCTGTCTTGCCATATTGCAGTTGCTGATCCATATTCAACACAAGTTCCTTATGGCTAGAGCTAGATGAGCAATCTGACATATGATTTCTCTTTAGAGAAAACTGCAGGGCCTATAATGGCCAATGAGCTGCCATAGATCAGCGTATATTTTAAATTAGGATTTTTACCTCCCCCCTGTAGGGGACAAGCGACCCACTCCCAGGAACTAATGAGACCAATCTTCAAAAAATGATACTGTATGCTCTTGAGCTTAATACGCTCTGCAGGAACATCTCCTTCAGCTTCATCCTCTGATGCACTCCACATATTTAAAAAAAATACCTGTACTTTTAATGAATGTCATTTTATTCATACCTGGGAACTTGCCGGAACTGACCCTGTAGTCCTGGAATTTAGATCCGGTTGGCAGCTCATTTCTGGAATTGTTAAATCTCCAGAACTCCTAATCTAGGGATTTAACTGCACATAGGTGAAATTTATGTCAAACAATGGGGTGTGCTAGCAATTAAAGATGTGCCAGTTGGAGACCAGGATGTGTGCTGGGATGTGCTTGTGCAGAAGTGACATCATCCTGCACCAGGCAATCAAGATGGTTGAAGCCCAGCACCCGTGGAGAAGATGTCAGCCAGCGAGGGACCCCATGGGTTTTGGACTGCTGAAGCAGAGGTAAGTATTTCGGAATTTAGTTCCGCTTTGAGAAAGAAAAAAAAAAGGTAGAAGATCCTGGTCACATGACCTGTCAAAGCTGCTCCTCCAATCACATTCAGAGAAACCTCTGTGATATATCACAAGCTCTACACTGAAGACCGCATTGTATGAATGGGCTATAAATCACCCAATCACTTTCACACCCCCCAAAGGTACCACACTACCACACCCCCACCTGATTACCCCTGCCTTGTATCCCAGGTTACGCTGTCCTACCCGCAAGCCTAGGATGGGCATTTTGGGTTGTTGGTGGGTAGAGCAGAGGGATATCAGTGAATGTCCACTTGCTGGTTTCCCCATCAGTGTATGAACATGGAAGCAATGAGAATTTTATTATTATTAGTGCTGGTGGGGAAAGAAGCTTGTAGGCAGGTCCCCAAAATGTTATTTGTGTATTACATTCAAGAGTTATCGTTCAGAATTGTAAAGGTTAAAACGCTGGGTGTGTCTGCTGTTTGGCCTGTGGTGCTTCCCATACCAGGGTATTCAAGCAGCAAGGGGTTGAGCCAATGTGTGGGTATTGGCTGGTTGTGGGAAAGAAAAGGATGAGGCGATGTAGAGTTGCACCTAAGTAGGGTAACCTCTTTGCGGGACCCTGAAATGCGATTGTTAGCGACCATCGGTTAGGGGCCATTACATATGGCTCAAAGCAAGCCTTAGATTTGAAGAGGAACACCATTATGTCTGTAACGTGTTGCATTGTCATGTGCTTCCTGAAGAACTGGAGATGACGAAGAATTGTACATTTATACCGTTTATTCAGTGAAAGAAGTCACTTGGCATGTAAATCGTCTGGTCTGATTTACTGTGAACACAGAGTGAGAGTGAAGTCCTACAGTGTACAGGAACCAGGAACAAAATATAAAACTTCAAATTAACTTTCTGGGTGATGGAAAGTAAAACGAGGAAGCAGCCAGTTCATGCGTAGAGACAGTGGTGGCCGTTGACGGAGGTTCTGTCTTCTAAGTGGCAGGGCCCTATGTTATGGCGTAGCCGAACCCTCCTAGGAACTGGGCCCGGACCATGGATGTGCGAGGCCTCATGAAGTATACAGCAGCTTCCCTCCATGCTTGGGCTGAAGAGTGAAGTATCAAGTATAACATGTGTTTAAGAACTGATGACGTGCGCTATTAACCACAAAATGAGTCAGTGTCGGGACAGGTGTCACTGGTGGCCGGTGATGGAGGTTTTGTTGAAGGGATGGATCGTGACTGTATGGTCTACCCTTCTAAGTGGCAGGGACCCTGTGTTAGGGCCTGTTGCATAGCAGAACACTCCTAAGTGCTGGGCCAGGACCATGGGTGTCTAAGGCCTTGTACAGCAGCTTCCCTCCATGCCTTTGGTCTGATGAGTAAAGTGTTGAGTGTATGGTGTGGTAAAGGACTGGCGGAGGTGCGCTATTACCCTCAAAATGACTTCACAGTCAGTGCCAGGACCGGTGTCACTGGGTCCGGTGTAGTAGTTTGGTCACCATGAGGTGCGATAGCCCACACGGAAGAGCAAATCATGATAACTTTTCACCTAAGTAATCGATTAAAGCTGACAGCATGCAGTTGCCCTTTGCATGTCAGCAAGCTGATCAAGAATGATTTGTGCTTTGAACTACCTGAATTTGATGCACATGTTGATAATTTAACTGAAACCAGAACAAATGCTTGTCTGACTCAGATGGAGGAGGCAGTGCCGGGACAAGGTCATCTAGAGCCCAAGGCGAACATGACAAATTGCATCCCCCCCCCTCAAAAATGTATGAGCATTATGTGTCAGCATAAATCCCTTCCCCCCACCTCAAAAAAATCAAGCACTAATCTACATGCTTTCAGCTCCTCCCAGTACAAAGCCACCCCCTGCTGAAAAAAAAATCCCCCTTCCTAGCACAGATCCTCTATCCCTCAAATTTCCCCTCCGAGCACAAATCCTCAGCCCCCCCCCCCCATGCCAAATACCCCATTCCTATTAAAAATTCCCCTCCCTTCAATCCCCCATCCTAGCACAAATCCCCCCTCTACTAAATTTCTCCCCTAGCACAAGTCTCCCCCCCCCCCCTCACTATATAAAATTTTCTAGCACAAACCCCCAAAATCCACCCTCCTAGCACAAATCATCTTCCCCATCCCCCCTCTTAAAACAAATCCCCCCCAAATATGCACTTCTAGCACACCTCCCCAAATTTCCCCTCCTAGAACAATTCTTACCTCCTACCACCCCCCCCAAATCTCCTCCCCTCCCCAATCTCCTTGTGGTGCCCCAGAACCTCACATGATATCACAGTGCCCAGGGCAACCGCCCCTCCTGCCAATCCCTTGTCCTGGCCCTGGGAGGAGGAATGGCTGCCAAAAAGTGTCCTTTAAATTTAATAATGCTTGGCAGTTTTAACCAATCTTCAGGCCTAAAGTGTGCAAAAAAAAAGGAAAAATGGCTCTGGTGGCAAACGGGTTAAAGGAGAGGTCTTCATAAGAGCAAAGCAGAAAAGATCACCAAATCAAAGATAAATCTTGCTCTCGGTGCCTGATGGATGAAGTGCCTATTCTAGTTTAGCGCCGTATATTACTCACTGATATTGTTTTGGTCTTGTAGCTGCTGGCCGGTCTGGTCTCCAGGGCCATCCGCTAAGTTTATCCGTCTTTTCCTTTCATCCCTTCTAGTTGCGGCAGAGGTTCCCTTCCCTCCCGCTCTAAACAACAGAACGG
Source organism: Aquarana catesbeiana (assembly GCF_042186555.1). Lineage (NCBI taxonomy): Eukaryota > Metazoa > Chordata > Amphibia > Anura > Ranidae > Aquarana > Aquarana catesbeiana. Next base: position 273,141,746 of record NC_133334.1, read on the forward strand.
TTCACTTCGGTGTATTATCGGCGCCCGTCACCATGGCAACCCAAGTCATATAAGATACTTTGATGTTCCTACATAATTATACAATATTAAGTTATATGGAAAGCAAAAAGGAGAAGGTGCTGAAATTTTCGTTCGGGGCTTGATATCTGAAATTACAACCTGGCGGAGTCTGAATAATTGTGATATACAAGAAGAATATACCGGCGGTGGAATATGACAATACAGAGAGCTATACTGTAATATAGTTTACTGGAGACAAAATTCATCACATTTCAGGTAAGTAGCGGTAAATGAAATAAGCGGCCTTGGGACTACTCATACACGACTTTTGGTAAGGAAACTGTCATCTTTGTCAGATACACATGTGGCTGTATAAACAACCTAAAGGAAAATTGATCACGATTTTTGGTCTATTTTACTTAAAGCGGTATTAAATACCAAACCAAAAGTGTATTATTTTGCAACTTACCAGTTCTTAGATGTGGTGGCTGCATTTGTTTTCTGTTTTTACACGAAAACACCAGAGGGCGCGATCTGAGTGGAGTATGATATGTATTTTATTGATAAAAAAGCTAATTGGCCACTCACATTTAAAAGTAAAAAGCGCCTGTTATATGCACTGGGGCTGTCATCAGATTGTGATCCTGTTCTGTGCAATAAGAGTCCAGTCCGAGAAATAGAACCGTCCTCTGGCTCCAAGGCACTCTCAAGCAGGGCGGCCAATCTGACAATGTGGGAACAGACCTAGTGACTTCAGACGCTTTGATCTGAACCTTCTTCCCTCAGCCAGAACACTGAAGATGGGTCATGGATGGGTCTTCCAACATGGCAACAAAACATACTGTCAAAGCAACAAAGGAGTGGTCAAGAAGAAGCACATTAAGATCATGGAGTGGCCTAGCCAGTCTCCAGACCTTAATCCTATAGAAAATTTATGGAGGGAGCTGAAACTTCGAGTTGCCAAGCGACAGCCAAGGAAACAAGGATTTAGAGAAGATCTGTAAAAAAAGAGTGGACCAAAATCCCTCCTGAGGTGTGTGCAAACCTGGCCACCAACTACAAGAAACGTCTGACCTCTGTGATTGCCAACAAGGGTTTTGCTACCAAGTACTAAGTCATGCTTTGCGAAGGGGTCAAATACTCATTTCACTCATTAAAATGCAAATCAATTTATAACTTTTTTGAAATGCGTTTCTTTGGATATTTTGACCCTAAGAACACCATCCCTACAGTCAAACATTATGCTTTAGGGCTAAGAGGACTTTATAACCACAGGCACACCAACATATTATTAGCACCACATCCCTTAGTTGAATAGATATGGAAGGATTTTATGGGATTTTTAAGGTGCCAGAAAATATATATATATATATATATATATAAGAAATAGTGATCTCAAGGTATAGTATAAAAAGTTCTATTCAAAGACAATTTAAAAAATTGTTAAAAAACAATTATGGCAAGTACGATACAATACAGTTTTATGGATACAGAACTTTAGAATGGAGTTCCCAACATGTTTCGCCCATATTCCGGGCTTCTTCAGGGGATGCTGTCCATTAGAGGTACACGCCTTCTATTAAAGAGAATTTTATAAATAATAATCACATCAAAAATAATTCTCAATTGAGTTTTGATGTGATTTTTATTTATAACATTCTCTTTAATAGAAGGCTTGTACCTCTAATGGACTGCATCTCCCGAAGAAGCCCGTAATATGGGTGAAACATGTTGGGAACTCAATTCTAAAGTGCTGTATCCATAAAACCTTATTGTATCGTACTTGCCATAATTGTTTTTTAACAATTTTTTAAATTGTCTTTAAATAAAACTTTTTATACTATACCTTGAGATCACTATTTCTTATATATATATATATATATATATATATATTCTCGCACCTTAAAAATCCCATAAAATCCTTCCATATCAATGCTTCAGGGCTGCTTCTCTGGTAAAGGTACAGGCTGACTTTGCCGCATTGAGGGGAGAATGGACGGGGCCATGTATTGTAAAATCTTGGATGAGAACCTTCTTCCCTCAGCCAGAACACTGAAGATGGGTCGTGGAGAACCTTCTTCCCTCAGCCAGAACACTGAAGATGGGTCCTGAATGGATCTTCCAGCATGTCAATGACCCAAAACATACCGTCAAAGCAACAAAGGAGTGGCTCGAGAAGAAGCACATTAAGGTCATGGAGTGGCCTAGCCAGTCTGCAGACCTTAATCCTATAGAAAATTTATGGAGGGAGCTGAAACTTCGAGTTGCCAAGAGACAGTCAAGAAACCTTAAAGAATTTTATAAATAATAATCACATCAAAAATAATTCTAAATTGAGTTTTGATGTGATTATTATTTATAACATTCTGTTTAATAGAAGGCTTGTACCTCTAATGCACTGCATCCCCCGAAGAAGCCCGGAATATGGGTGAAACATGTTGGGAACTCCATTCTAAAGTGCTGTATCCATAAAACTGTATTGTATCGTACTTGCCATAATAGTTTTTTTTTAAATTGTCTTTAAATAAAACTTTTTATACTATACCTTGAGATCACTATTTCTTATATATATATATATATATATATATATATTTTCTTGCACCTTAAAAATCCCATAAAATCCTTCCATATCTATGCTTTAGGGCTGTTTCTCTGCTAGAGGTACAGGCTGACTTTGCCGCATTGAGGGGAGAATGGACGGGGCCATGAATTGTAAAATCTTGAAAGAGAACCTTCTTCCCTCAGCCAGAACACCGAAGATGGGTCCTGAATGGATCTTCCAGCATGTCAATGACCCAAAACATACCGTCAAAGCAACAAAGGAGTGGCTCGAGAAGAAGCACATTAAGGTCATGGAGTGGCCTAGCCAGTCTGCAGACCTTAATCCTATAGAAAATTTATGGAGGGAGCTGAAACTTTGAGTTGTCATGAGACAGTCATGAAACCTTAAAGTGGTTGCTAACGCACTTTCGGTCATTTACATACTTAGTTCTGTATCCTAATACGGTGACCCCCGTCCCCCCCGTCCCTGTGTTTTATTAAAAAAATTCCTCCTTCACCATATTTCACGACAGCTCCCGGATCTCATGTAACCAGCTGTTTCTCCTCTCTGCCCGTCTTGCAGAAGCAGCGGGCAGGGCCAAGGTTTTCCCGCTGACATCAGCAGGATGCGAGGAGGGGAAGAGAGAGGAGACACGCCGGTCACGTGATCGCTGGGAGCCGCCGTGAGATACGGTAAGGGAGGTATTTTTTTAATGAAACACAAATACAGGGGGCACTCTATTAGGATACAGAACTGAGTATGTATATATATGTTATTCCTGCAGAAGGAGAGGGATGGGGCGGCACTGTCACTAGGTGACACGCTGAGAGGGGAGGGGGGGGCGGAGCACAAAGGACACAGACACAGGAGAGCAGGCTGCGGCTGACTGAGGGACACAAACAGACCACAATGTCAGGGGCTCAACAGCCATGATTATCATGGTCTGTTTGCATAGAGGAGGGGAGAAACTGGCAGGATCAGCCAGGTTTTTTTAGGTGTCACAGGGGTCCAAATTATACAGCTCAAGCACTGTGCTGTATAAAATGCTTTAACTGCTTTAGCCCAGGAAGATTTGGCTGCTGAATGACCAGACCTTTTTTTGCGATTCGGCACTGCGTCGCGACAAGTGCGCGGTCGTGCGGCACTGCACCCAAACAAAATTGACATCCTTTTTTTACCACAAATAGAGCTTTCTTCTGGTGGTATTTAATCACCTCTGCGGTTTTTATTTTTTGCGCTATAAACATTTTTAGGGTCATTTGTTATGATCGCAATTCATAAATTCGTAAATTTATACAATTCAAAAATTCAAAAATTCGTAAATTCGTAAATATGAAAATTCGTAAATTTGAAAAATCAAAAATTCGTAAATTTGTATATTCGAAAATCCAAAAAATAGGAAAGAAAATCCGAAAATTCGAAAGAATAACTAACTAACTACTAATAACTAACTATTAAATTATAGGTATTGGAATTTCCTTTTCAAATTTGTCTGTTAGTGAGCATAATGAATATGAATTTATCCAAATTTACGAATTATCCAAAATAACGAATACCGCATCTAAACAAATGGAACGGAACGAATTAATAATAAATATTAATAATTATAATAAAAAGTTTTTATTATTATTATATTTATTTATTATTATTGATTTGTTAGGTTCCATTCGTTTAGATATGCATTCGTTATTTCGGATAAATCGTAGTTTCGGACAAATTAGTATTCGTTACGTTCACTAACAGCCAAATTTGAAAGGAAATTTCAATACCTATAATTTATTAGTTTGTAATAGTTCAGTCTTTATTAGTTAGTTATTTCAGATTTTCAAATTTTGGGGTTTTTCGGATTTTTGAATTTCTGAATTAGCGAATTTGTGAATTTGTGAAATTACGAATTTGTGATTTTCAGAATTTCGGAATTTGTAAATTTATGAATTTGTGAATTTGCGAATTTATGAATTTGCAAATTTGCGAATTTCAGAATTTGCAAATTTGTGAATTTGTAAATTTCCGAATTTGTGAATTTGTGAATTTGCAAATTTGTGAATTTCCGAACCTACAAATTTGCTAATTTCAGAATGTACGAATTTGTGAATTTGTGAATGTACGAATTTGTGAATTTGTGAATTTACGAATTTGTGAATTTGTGAATTTACAAATTTGTGAATTTGTGAATTTACAAATTTGTGAATTTACGAATTTGTGAATTTACGAATTTGTGAATTTATGAATTTGTGAATTTCCAAATTTGTGGATTTGTGAATTTCTGAATTTCCAAATTTGCAAATTTTCGAATTTCCGAATTAGCGAATTTCCGAATTTGTGAATTTACGAATTTCCGAATTTGTGAATTTACGAATTTGCGAATTTGTGAATTTGCGAATATGCTAATTTACGAATATTCTGAAAAATTTGTTAAACGGGTTTTTGTTAATTTGGATCATTCCGAATGAACGAATTTGTTGAAATTCGTTAAACAATATGCACATGTCTAATGAACGTTCAGCTTGGGCTTTATTATTCGTATCTTCATATTTGTATATGCTATATTATTTTTTTTATTTGCTATTTTTTCCCCCACAAAAAGTGGAGTTACCCATTAAAAAGTAACTTCTCTCTGGTAATACCCATACTCTTCTGTGCCACCATCTTTAGATATCCTGGACTTTTGCAGATGTGCCGCAGGTCTCTACCAGTTCTCTGGCACCTGGCAGAAACTTGTGGGGCATCTGCGCATGTGCGGAGAGGGTTCCCGCTCATGTGCACATGTGCTGCACAGTCTCTGCCAACACCTGGCAGAGAGCGGCACCATGTCTGTGTATACATGGAATCTCATGACACATATGCACCACTCAGCAAAATATTGACAGTTTTGCCACTGCTAAGGTGTTTATACAGAAAAATCGCCAGCGTCGTATAAAACAGGAGAATTTTCTTAGGCATCTTTGCATTGTAATTGTGCGCCCTTGTACAGTTGCTTTTTTTGCTTAATGTATTCAAAATGCTACACAAATATCTTTTTATAGCTTTAAAATGTAGGTATTTTATTTTAGGAATCCTGAAAATAGTCCTTTCATTACAAATACAATTGTTTAAAAATGAGGTAGAGGCCAGAAGAGGCAACTCTATAGAGAAGCATTCTTATGATGCAGTCATGATGCCTAATCAAATCACTTTGCTAATAATTACTGATGGCAATTTGACACATTTCGGCTAGATTATGCATGCAATTCCACAGTGCAAACATCAGAAAAAAATCAGACTAGAGCAGGCCAGGGGGGGGGAGACAGGAAACCTGGAGTCAGCAGTCTTTAGAACTCTACCTTCTGTCTTCAAGGGCAAATATCCATATGCAGAACGTGATATTTACCTGAATGCAAAAAAAAAATGTTTAGACCTGAACAAAAACCAAGCAAGAAAGAAACATGGGTAGAATTGTGATATATTAAATTTAAGTTCTCCTCTTCATAAAAATTAAAAGGTAAACTAACACTCTCCCCATCCCCCCTTGCCCCCAGCAGTCCCCTCTTCACTTACCTCTGTGGGTGGTTAGGTGTTACAGCCCATGCAGCAAGTGTAGAGGTCCGGGGATTTGAAATCTTTTCTTCATAAATTGGTACTACAAATTTATATAGGTGGAGTGTTAAGATAAATCATTTATTGAGATCACACTATGAGAGGCATCCCCAAATCCAAAACTATATACAGTAGGTCTGGACTTTGACTGGTCCATTCTAACACATCAATATGCTTTGATCTAAACCATTCCATTGTAGCTCTGGCTGTATGTTTAGGGTCGTTGTCCTGCTGGAAGGTGAACCTCCGCCCCTGTCTCAAGGCTTTTGCAGACTCTAACAGGTTTTCTTCTAAGATTGCCCTGTATTTGGCTCCATCCATCTTCCCATCAACTCTGACCAGCTTCCCTGTCCCTGCTGAAGAAAAGCATCCCCACAACATGATGCTGCCACCACCATGTTTCACGGTGGAGATGGGGTGTTCAGGGTGATGTGCAGTGCTAGTTTTCTGCCACACATAGAAGTTTGCTTTTAGGCCAAAAAGTTAAGTTTTGGTCTCATCTGACCGGAGCACCTAGTTCCACATGTTTGCTGTGTCCCCCACATGGCTTCTCGCAAACTGCAAACGGGACTTCTTATATCTTTCTTTCAACAATGTCTTTCTTCTTGTCACTCTTCCATAAAGGGCAGATTTGTGGAGAGCACAACTAATAGTTGTCCTGTGGACAGATTGTCCCACCTGAGCTGTGGATCTCTGCAGCTCCTCCAGAGTTACCATGGGCCTCTTGGCTGCTTCTCTGATGGATGCTCTCCTTGCCCAGACTAAGTGGATGGCCATGTCTTGGTAGGTTTGCAGTTGGGCCATACGCTTTCCATCTCCGTATGATGGATTGAACAGTGCTCCGTGAGATGTGCAAAGCTTAGGATATTTTTTTATAACCTAACCCTGCTTAAATCTTCTTCACAACTTTATCCCTGACCTGTCTGGTGTGCTCCTTGGCCTTCATGATGCTGTCTGTTCACTAAGGTTCTCTAACAAATCTCTGAGGGCTTCACAGAACAGCTGTATTTATACTGAGATTAAATTACACACAGGTGGACTCTATATACTAACTAGGTGGCTTCTGAAGGCAATGAGTTTCACTAGATTTTAGTTAGGGGTATCAGAGTAAAAGGGGCTGAATACAAATGCACACCACACCTTTCACATATTTATTTGTAAAAAAATGTGAAAACCATTTATCATTTTCCTTCCACTTCACAATTATGTGCCACTTTGTGTTGGTCTATCACATAAAATCCCAACAAAATACATACGTTTTTGGTTGCAACGTGACAAAATGTGGAAAATTTCAAGGGGTGTGAATACTTTTTCATGGCCAGTAAAAAAGTGAATGGGACTTTGATTATGCCTCCAACAGTGAAAACAACAAACCATTAAAATATGTATAAAATGTTATTACTAAATTCCATAACAAAAAGTGCCCTTAGGGCACCATATAAAACTCAGTAGAGAGCGCAATGAGGGTAATGTCTATGCGTTTCGTGGGGTTTCCTGATCCGTCAGGACCCTTAAAAACAAGACAAAGACTATCCATATTATGATGATGTACATTAAACTCCTTCCTACCAATCTTGCAACACAGATATAATCCAAGGCTCGGGGCAAACATCGGGCCCCATCCAGCCCATGGGGGACCTTCAAAAGCATCACAAAAGCCCTCTGATCAAACCAAAATGCAATGAAGAATAAAGCTATGTTTCAGTAACCCAAAATGTGAGGACTCAACTTGATCATGTCTCCATCCCCTCTTTTCTTCCCCTTCATTCCTTGGGGCTTCCTGGATGGATCAGAGGGATTATTATAGGCTACCAAAAAAAAAAAATGTGCATAGCGCCAGACCAATAGATAAAAGAGTTCAATTTTATTTATTGGTATTTTGCTCAAAGACATCCAATGTGTTTCAGGGGTCAAAGGAACTCTTCATCAGTGCTTCAGTTAAAAATTAGAACCTTGATTGGACTCAAAGTAAGGCTTTCCTGCGTCAATATGTGCAGGGAGGCTAAGTGCTGAATTAGAAGAATTACTCGCCAGCATCTGCATGAGCACTCAAGATAAGCTTATGCATTGGCTGTCTATTAGCACAATACCAATAAATGAAATTGGATTCTTATCTTTTGGTCTGGCGCTCCTTCCATGTATGCACATTTTTTTTAAGTCAGGGAGGTTGACTCCCCCCACTTCCTTTTCGGGATGGTAAGCAAGGCAAGTCTCATCCGAGCAACCTTGTCACTGCAGATGAACTTAGCTTGATGGGCAGGGATGCAAAGAAAGATTGGGGGATTTTGATAGGTAGAGTCACGCTTACCCTAATGCTTCTGTGTTCTTCACCTATAGCACCCCCTTTCCCATAAGGCAAGCAGGCCTACTGGTACTCAGTTGCCCCCAGGATTTATACACAATGCTATAGTGACTGGCCACCATACCGGGGCGGGTGCGAACTGAGCAGGCAAACAGGTACTTGCAGGTGGCAGACAGGCAGACTGGTTCAATGACAGTCCAGGTAAAAATCAGGCAGAGTTCAGAGAATAGCCGTTATCCGGTCCGAGGTCATACACTGGGAAATCCAAACTAGCAGAACAGACAAATAGGGAGCTTGGAAAACATGTTACAAACACAATATCACAAGCATGAAACTGGAGGTTTGGCTGACTTAAATCAGATCTGGTCTCCACCCAGAGTTTGGCCACAATCAATCACCTTGCAGGTGGACAGTGTAGTAGAATTTCATATTAACCAATATATTTTATGTTATTCATATTAATTTGCATATGTTTTATTGATAATATAATTATTATTATTATTATATAGTAGTGGTCTTATCAATATTGTTATTCAATAGTAAAGAAATTGTGATTACTCTTTATTAATGTATACTATGTTATTCCATAAACATAGAGAAACTCTTTATTTTTAAATGTTGAATTTTAGATGACCTCTCTGGAAAGTCACAAGTTTACTGGGTGAAAGTGTATTAGGATACTTCGTAGTTTTTAAATTCAATAATTAGAAAAGAAAACAGAAATAGAAAAACAGAAAGAAAAAAAACAGAAATAGAAAACATTTTGACAGCAGTTGAACTACAGCCTGATAAGATAAAATTCCTTAAAGATAATAAATAATCACTGTCAAGAATAAGTGATAAAAAACTTCTTATACTAATGGTTTTAAAATAATTATATGGAATATGGGAAAGTTATATACATTAAATTAAATTATGTAAATAATACAGTACTTTTTTGTGAAACCAATATATGAATGCATACACATAGGATTGGATAGTGAAAAACAACATGACATATAACACATAAGTTGGGGTTATTGCAAATTCATTTTCCCAAAGTCGTAAATCTGTTATCCTTGTGTTGTTAAAGTCTTATCAGGACAAGGAGGGTTTGATTTAACATGACTGGGTGCCATACTGTCTCTACACAAGTATTGTAATGGATAAAACCATAGACAAAACCAGTTATAAATAATTTTAATAAACATATAGGAATTCTGGAAATGAATAAGTTTGTCTGGTTGTATGACAGGTGTCAGATTTATGGTTAGTTACATTGACGTAGATCTTAGCAACCAATCATATTGTACCTAATATGCTTGCATTGTAAGAAACTGTATAAATTAGACCTGCATCTTGTAATACTTTGAACATAAACCTGTATGCTCCCAGCTGTTGTTAATAAACCTGCATCACTGAGGTCCTGCCTGGTTCAATATGTTATTATTCTACTTCAGCAGACAGACAAGGAGAATGCCACAGCCAAAACCAGGATGCTGGAGCCAGCAGCTATGACAGAGCAGAAGCGCATACGCTCCTGACTGGAAGCTTTTAAATTAGATATAAGATCTGTGGCAGGTTTTCTCAAATTCGACAACAAAGGTGGAAATACCCTTTAAAGTGATACTAAACACACACTGTTTCATTTACATTGTCTCTTCTATTTCTGTTTGTGGATGATGGCACTGTAATTATTTTTAATTAAAAAACATCTAAGTACCTTTTTCCTAATCGATATTCAGCTGTCACATGACCCAGCTCTCTCCCAGCCTGTCTGCAGGGAAACATAAGCAGGAGGAGCTTCAAGTTCTGTTGCTTGTCACACGTTCAAAAAAAAAATAGCCTTTGGAGTAAAGAGTAAAAATAAATAACTACTGTCAATAAGCTGTTTTACATTGTCTTACAAACATATATTTGAGATCAAATCTTTTTTTAATTTCTAGAAATAACACGTTGTGGGCGGATTTCTGCCAGTCACAGGCTGTGTCACGCCCCTCCAGCCTGTGTCTTAGAATAAGAGGGAGGTGAAGCCTCCATTAATCTACATGTAATATCCCACCCCCATTGTGTTTAGCTGGTTAATGGGCATGGAGAAGAAGGGAGTGAGTGGGCTGTCATTTGCCACTGCGTATACGTCCACGTGTGACTCTATAGTCGCATGGGCTGCTCAGATGTGATAGGGAGGAAATGCTCAGCATAGAACCTCACTGAAAACTGAGCATGTGCAGAGTTGCCACCACAGCTGCAAAATCCCTAGCTGAATTAGAGACATGGACAGAAGGGGGAGATAGAGAGCAGCAGGATCAACCAGTTTTTTTGCAAAATACAGAAAAGGAATCTCATAGTGACTGAGTGAGTATGAACAGCATGTAATACATAATTTAGTCATAGATTTCTATGATGTGGGTTTACTGACACTTTAAGTGAAGATAAATCTGCCCAATGGGACACAAATAGCAAAATAAACCCAAAAAAACAGACAGGGATTTTGAACTTTTCTTACCCAGTTCTACTTTAACCACTTGCTGCCCTGCCCATTGTTAAATGACGTCCGCAGGAGGGATCTCCCATCCTGGGCGGGCATCATATGACGTCCTCGGCTTCCCGGCCATCTAGGAGCACGCCCGCTGCATCACTCGGGTGTCGATGCACGTTCCGGAGGCTGCGATGTCCGCCGGGCATCCCCGATTGCCGGTATCAGAGCAGGGATGTGGATCTGTGTGTGTAAACACACAGATCCACGTCCTGTCAGGGGAGAGGAGACCGATCGTGTGTTCCCAGTACAGAGGAACACCGATCCGTCTCCTCCCCCTGTGAGTCCCCTCCCCCTACAGTTAGAATCACTCCTTAGGTAACACATTTAACCCCTTGATCGCCCCCTAGTGTTAACCCCTTCCCTGCCAGTGCCTTTTTTACAGTAATAAGTGCATTTTTATAGCACTGATCGCTGTATAAATGTGAATGGTCCCAAAATAGTGTCAAAAGTGTCCGATGTGTCTACCTCCATGTTACAGTCACGATAAAAATTGCAGATCGCCACCATTGCTAGTAAAAAAATAATAATAATAAAAATGCCATAAATCTATCCCTTATTTTGTAGACGCTATAACTTTTGCGCAAAACAATCAATATACGCTTATTGCATTTTTTTTTACCAAAAATATGTAGAAGAATACATATTGGCCTAAACTGAGGAAGAAATTTTTTTTTTTAAATTGGGATATTTATTTTAGCAAAAAGTAAAAAATATTGTGTTTTTTTCAAACTTGTTTGTTTATAGTGCAAGAAATAAAAACCGCAGAGGTGATCAAATACCACCAAAAGAAAAATTTGTTTGTGGGAAAAAAAAATGATAAAAATTTCATTTGGGTACAGTGTTGCATGACAGTGCAATTGTCATTCAAAGTACGACAGCGCTGAAAACTGAAAATTGGCCTGGGCAGGAAGGGGGTGAAAATGCCCGGTATTGAAGTGGTTAAATTGCATCTGAGTTATCTCTGTGTGGCCGGTATGGATGCAAACAGAGCTTGGCAAAGTTTTTTTTATTTTAATTCACCCAATGTGTTGCCGACAGATAACGTCAGCAGTGTGACAGTTGTTCATTTGACGGCAGATTCTCGGCATCAATGAAGTGCGGTGATGGCAGGCTCTTCCCTCTCTCCCCAGGTAGTTTGGTGTTCAGGTTATCAGCGGTGTGTCAGTTTGTTTTGTTTACCTGGAATTTCTGAAGTGCCCTGAGCTCTCACGATACCGTGCTATTAACGCCAATAAAAGCGAAGAAAAGGATGCTGGGAAACATCTGCCGGGCTCTCCCAGTGTGCCCGCTATAGACGGACTGTCAGTTCCTCTGCAAGAAGAAACGCTCGCCTAGACAGATCTCCAGACTGTGTGAAAGATTTTTCTTTTTTAATGTGAATAGCTGAGAGCCAGGAGTCTGCAGGCAGAGGAGAGGAAACCGGCCCCTATTGACTTCTTTAAATGTTTTCCTGGCTAGTCCCTGCTGGTATCCACCAAGAACACTTTCACAAGTCGGGGACCTTTTAAGTGGCAATCACTTTGTGCCAGTGCTAGTTTTTTTTTACATAATGTTTCCACATCCTGGGATTGGGACCACTGGCTTTACTAGATAGCAGAGAATGATGTCAACAGACCCAACTGAAATGACGATGGTTAATAAGAATTTGCTTTCATCTTCTAAAATGACAGAATTGAGGAGTTATTGTTCCATTACATTTTTTCAAATGGTATCATTTAGAATTGACTTTTTTAAAATGGTATCATTTATAATGGTATAGTTTAGAGTGGACATTTTTTTAAATGATAACATTTAGAGTTGACATTTTTTTCAATGGTATAGTTTAGAGTGGAAATGTTTTTAAATGGCATCATTTAGAGTGGACTTTTTTTTTTTAAATGGTATAATTTAGACTTGACATTCTTTTTAAATGGTATAATTTAAAGTGGATATTTTTTTTTAAATGGTATAATTTAGAGTGGACATTTTAAAATGTATAGTTTAGAGTGGACATTTTTTTTAAATGGTATAATGTAGAGTTGACTTTTTTTTTAATGGCTTAATTTAGAGTGGGCATTTTTTTAATGGTATAATTCAGAGTGTACCTTTTTTTTTTAAATTGTTTAATTTAGAAGGACTTTTTTTTTAAATGGTATAATTTAGACTGGATATTCTTTTTAAATGGTGTAATTTAGAGTGGACATTTTTTTTAATGGTATAGTTTAGAGTGGATATTTTTTTCAATGGTATAGTTTAGAGTGGAAATGTTTTTAAATGGTATAATTTAGACTGGACATTCTTTTTAAATGGTACAATTTAGAGTGGACATTTTTTTAAATGGTATAATTTAGAGTGGACTTTTTTTTTTTCAAATCGTGTAATTTAGAGTGGACATTTTTAAAAGATATAATTTAGAGTGGACATTTTTAAAAGATATAATTTAGAGTGGACATTTTTTAAATGATAACATTTAGAGTGGACATTTTTTTTTTAAATGGTATAATTTGGAGTGGACATTTTTTTTTTTAAATGATAGAATTAAGAGTGGACATTTTGTTTTGAAATAGTATAATTTATAACATCTTGTGTAGGAAGGGTAGGAATTATAACCTGGGGTCTACACATACGAAGCCGTAGTCCAGTGATGGCGAACCTTGGCACCCCAGATGTTTTGGAACTACATTTCCCATGACCCATGATGCTCAGCTACACTGCAGAGTGCATGAGCCTCATGGAAAATGTAGTTTCAAAACATCTGGGGTGCCAAGGTTCGCCATCACTGCCGTAGTCTAACCATCTGTCCTAAATTTGATAAAACTTGACTGGACAGCTCCAGGGAGTATAGAGACATTTGTTCTAAGGAATTTTGCCATTAATGTCTGCTATCCATTGTATTATGGTTGGGGACATCACAGCATCCATTGTCCGTCAATCACCTTTCGTTAACAACATCTACTAAAAAAGGCCATATGATATCTATTCATTTTTCTACATTTCCCATTATCCCCAAGAGACATCATTTTGGGTTAAGGGTAGCTGGGGACTCCAACATATCATGAAGGAATTGAACCACTTGTTTCCAGTAGGCCTGGATCAATGGACATTCTCAAAGCATGTGCCAATCAGTACCTGTGGCTCTTTGACACTTTGGACATAACAGGTTGCAAAGGGGATCATATTTAGATAGGAGTACAGTTGAGCCTCTAATGCTTCCTCCCGTTTCTCATCTTCCGCTTTTCCCATATCCCTTTCCCATGTTATTTTCAGAGAGAACGCAAGGCATGGGCAGATTTCTTTTTGCTTCCTTTGTTGGCAGACACAACGTGAAGGGTAAAACGTGAGTGAGATCCTTTCTTTGACAGTTGTCTCCAGATAAGCATCCCAAATGGAAGATTTCCCTTGTATTCCAATTATAGTAACAGCTCAAAATTTGGGAATTTTTCCCAACTTTCAGATCTGGTGACAATGGTCCTTGGGACAAATACAGAGAGTGAATCTTCCCACCAGGGATACAGACCGCAATAAAAGATCTAACAGGGGTTCCAACTCTTCATAACAAGACTAAAAAAAAAAAGCTTTGACTCTAGATATACTTTAAGTTCTGTCTGCAATTATTCCCCATGGCCTGCAAAGCCAGATATGTGGTGCTGCTATATTGTATAGAAGTCAACTATATAGGGCCAAAAGCTCACAATACTGCAACCCAAGTAAGATCGGAATCATGGGTCATATCTTCTCCTGGAGCACCTATCTTGTTCTTTGCTCTGTTTTATCTTCCGAGCTCCTTTAAGAGTATAAATCAGAGCGATGGAAATCAGGCAGGACATCAAGTTTATCTTCAGCATCGGAGAGACATTGACATCATGTCAGCTATTTATTTTTATGCCTCTGGTAAGAGATGAACAAAATGGAAAAGTTAGATATGATCTGAGCAGCTCTCAGGGTTATGATACTGTATGTCACGGCTCACTTTTAATTTACCGGAATATGTTGAAGGGAGAATGCCCTTTTCAATGCTAGCGGTCAGAGCTGGAGCCTCTCCTCTTAGTCTTGCTTTACACATAGATGTTATGTGGATTGTGAAAATGGAAAATACACTCACAAACCACTTTATAAAGTACACCTTGCCAGGACCGGTTTGGATCCCCTTTTGCCTTCAGAACGGCCTTCATTCTTCATGGGATAGATTCAACAAGGTGTTTGAAACATTCTTCAGAGATTTTGGTCCATATAGACATGATAGCATCACGCAGTTGCTGCAGATTTGTCGGCTGCACATTCATGATGCCAATCTCCCGTTACACCACATCTCAAAGGTGATCTGCTGGCCATTGGAGTACAGTGACCTCATTGTCATATTCAAGAAACCAGTGGTGAGATGATCGGAGCTTTGTGACATGGTGCATTATCCTGCTGGAAGGAGCCACCAGAAGATGGGTCCACTGTAGTCATGAAGGCATGGAGAAGGTCGGCAACAATACTCAGGTAGGCCGTGGCATTTAAACGATGCTCATTTGATACTAAGAGGTCACAGGGTGCCAAGAAAATATCCCCCACACCATTACACCACCACCACCACCAGCCTGAACCGTTGATACAAAGCGGAATGGATCCATACTTTCATGGTGTTAACACAAAATTCTGATACTATGTCGCAGCTGAAATCGAGACTCATCAGACCAGGCAACATTTTTCCATTCTTCTATTGTCCAATTTTGGTAAAACTGCAGTTTGTGGCCTCAGTTTTCTGTTCTTAGCTGACAGGAATGGCCACCGGTGTGGTTTTCTGCTGCGGTAGCCCATCTGCTTCAAGGTTTGATGTGTTGTGCATTCTGAGATGGTTTTCTGCATACCTTGGATGTTTCGAGTGGTTATTTGAGTTACTGTTGCCGTTCTATCAACTGGAACCCATTCTCCTCTGACCTCTGACATCAACAAGGCTTTCTCGTTCACACAACTGCCGCTCACTGGATAGTTTCTCTTTTTTTCGGACCATTCTCCATAAACACGAGAGATGGTTGTGTGTGAAAATCCCAGTAGATCGGCAGCTTTGGAAATACTCAGACCAGCCCGTCTGGCACCAACAACCATGCCCCGTTCAAAGTCACTTAAATACCCTTTTTTCCCCATTCTGATGCTTGGTTTGAACTTCAGCAAGTCATCTTCACCACGTCTAGATGTCTAAATGCATTGAGTTGCTGTCATGTGATTGGCTGATTAGCAATTTCTGTTACCAAGCAATTGAACAGGTGTACCTAATAAAGTGGTGAGTGTATTTCCCAGTGGAAATGTTGGACCATACAAATTTCTAATGAATACTTTTTGGGTGTCAGTCCACCCAAAACTGATTTTTAATTTCTAGAAGTGTGCCTATGGGGGAATCAGAAAGGGGCTGAAAAGTCACTTACCAATGTAGGAAAGGCTTCTGCCTGAGACAGAGTGACATAATGAGATTACATTTTTTTTTTTAAAAGGAACTTTTTAGGATATTCATGAAGAATTGGTATTTGACCTACATCACAAAACTGAATAAAAGTCCTTTTGCCATTTGATTAACATCAAAAAATCATCTTCTACACAATTTGTATATTTGTATATTTACAAATATCATCTCCCCTGCCAATGAACCTCAATGCCAGGACACAGTTACCCTAAGGGGTCAGGCTCACAGACCAGTAGCTATAGCAATAGACAGGCTCTCAAGCAGTAACCATGGCAGGTGATGTGGGCTTACCTGAGATGTGAGGTTTAAGCATTAACCGGTATTCACCAGAGCTCCTGATGGTGGAGATGGTTTTTGCTGCATGTTCATACCAGGTCTCGGTCCTTAGGATCGCCCCACCAGGAGGTGAGCAAGCCGGTGTCCAGTAGCAGATATAGCAGGTAGGCATCAAGCAGAAGCGTAACCAGAAAACAAGCCAAAGGTCGGTAACAAGTGGTCACAGGTATCAGCTGGAGAGAGCACAATAATCTGGCAAACAGGAAAAGCAAAAGCATGGCTAATATAGGAAATTCTTGGGAGGAGCAAACGCTTCAAGAGAAACAAGACACAAGGCAAGGTTGTCTAAGGAATCAGGCAGGGAGCTCTCCAGCATCTCAGGTGTACTTCCAGACATAGCTGAGATTGCAGATTCAGATCTGGGTCTTGACACACTGGAAGGTACTGTACATAGATAAAAGGCCAATCCAGGGAAATAGTTTTGGTTTCCATACAAGCCAAATGTGACAACAACCCTATGGCTAAGTAATATCCACAGTTTTGAGAGGATGGGGTTGATTAGCATGATACATATACTGTATATTGGAAGTGAGAGCTGCTTCAAAATGGCTGTCCATTCAATAGGATATTGGCGAGTGGTAAGAAATTGACCAGATATATCTTGAAATAAGCTGACCGTTTTACTAGGACACTGTTGAAATTAGATTGATTTGAAGAGTTGCACCATCCACTATTATTATGATACCTATTTTTTTACAATTAAACCCAAGGCAGTTTCCTGAGAACTTTTTGGGCACCGTTCTTCTCTAAGGTGGTTAGGTTTTCCTCTTTTTTTATATAAAATATCTAGTATTCTACCAGTGAAATTTGATTCACATAGCGTGGGCAGTTTCTTCTCCTGAGAATCTCCTGGGGTCCTCTCTCCCAGCGGATGGTAATAAGCTGCACACATACAATAGTAATGAACTTTTAACTTTAACTCCTGAAGAAGTTTGCTTGGTGAACTTGAATTGCCTACCCATTAAAGTCTGATACATATGTACAGTTCAATGTACAACTGTATTTTATGAGAGATATTGTTGATGGGTTGTGGGTTAAGGTGTACTTTATAGCAATGGCGGCTGGTGGTAAATTTTTTGGGGGGTAGCGGCAAACAGTGTACCCACAGCCACCCAACCCCCCCTTCGGTTGGGTCACCGCACCGCCCTCCCTCCCCCCAATCGGTCAGTCGGTCGAGCCCAGCACTTACCTCATCTATGACGCGGGCAGCACTTCCCTCTGGGAGGCGGCTATTTTGTTTCAGTTTTATCAACAACAGGCTAATGATCAGGATGAGCACAGAAAAGCAAAGTACATGCACAGTCCAAACAAGAAAAATCCAAGGAATGAAAAGTCAGAAGTCAGACAGACAAGAATTAAGGGCATAAGCAGACAGACAAGCCTATTGATCAGGCATAGGCTGAATGTTCAGCAGTTTACTCAAGCACTGTCGCTTAGGGCAGGGGTGCACTGTGGAGACCTGAACTATAGTGCGAGTAATCACCTGCAGATGGCGAAAGCTCAAGGTTAATCATTGCACTGTTCAACCTATTGGAGGAATGAATGTATTACAACTGATCAAGGGGTGATCTAAAACAAAAATACACTGTACAATTATCTGTGAAACAGGGAAACACTTGGGAAAAGAGGGTAATGCTGCACACCCCGAATATTGTCAAAAAAAAGGTAAATTTTCCCCCAAATGGGAAGGGGTTTTCTAGGCAGCGAAGCGATAGAAGAATGATATCACAGGATATGGGATTACTGAACTTTATTAAGACATAGTTACAAGAATGACAGTAAAGTAAAAATATGAGCTGTGATACAGGAAATATAAACAGCATAACCGCACATGGGAAACTAAACACATTTGTACAAAATATTCAAGCGCTTGGGTAGAACTGACGCGTTTCGACCCCATCAGGTCTTCTTCAGAGGATATGTATGAGCAATCACATGTGTGTAGCCATTTCTCCTGAACCTGAGGTCCTCTAAATTAGGATTTTTTTCCCCTCACCTGTCGGGTTCTTTTCCTTCTTTCTTCCTGTATTCTCCCCTTTTCAAGTTTTTCCTCCTCATTTCTTTTCCCTTTTACCTATTACGTTCCACTAACATGCCCGCTGACATATAGGTACTTTTGGACACCTCTCCATTTTGAACCATTCCCATTCATTATTCCTATCTTCCTTTATATTACCCAATAAATATCCTTTAGCCCCTGGTTACAACAATCAGATATAACAGCCAAATCCAAATAAAACTACACATACTACATTTATCAATCCCTGTATACATCCTATACTTTCTATCCGTGCTTCTTTAGCAAGCACTGACGGTGCTGTTATTTGATGTTCTGATTGTAGGTGCTGCTTGCTCGCCCTCACGCCCCTCACCGATCTTAGGGAATTTTTCCACAATTGTAACTTTCTGCAAGTCTCGCAGTTGTGCTTGGCCTTCTCTGGCGATGTGTCGGCTAGCCGGGAACCCCTGCCGGTACCGGGTAGTGGGAGTTTTAGAGGACCTCAGGTTCAGGAGGAATGGCTACACCCATGTGATGGGTAACTATGCCTTGAGATGTTTACTAGTTTTTACATTGATTACTTACAACTGTTTATGTACGGTTATATTGATGTGTTTTTATACATGCAAATTTCCCTACAGCGCATACATATCCTATGAAGAAGACCCGATGGGGTCGAAACGCATCAGAATCTATCCAAGCGCTTGAACATTTTGTACAAATGTGTTTAGTTTCCCATGTGCGGTTATGCTTTTTCACATATCTCCTGTACCACAGCTCATGTTTTTACTTTACTGTCATTCTTCAAACTATGTCTCAATAAAGTTCGTAATCTCATACCCAGTGTTATCATTCTCTCATCGCTTTGCTGCCTAGAAAACCCCTTCCCATTTGGGGGACAATTTTCCTTTTTTTTCCATAATTCCCAAATCCCCATCCAAGTTTGATCCCCTCAAATAAAAGAACAAAACAAAGCTATGGCCTGGTCTGTGTCTCTGAATGACTGAGAAAAGGTTGTTGGGCTGGGCAGGGTGACAGGTGAACCACAACATTCAGCAACCCCTACAAGGGCATGGCTACAGGTGATTAGGCATAGGCTGAATGTGCAGCAATCTACTTAAGCACTTTCGATTGGGGCAGGGGTGCACCGTGGAGACCCGAGCTGCAAAGCAAGTAATGACATGCAGATTGCTAAAGCTCAAGGTTAATCATTACACTCTTCAGCCTATAGTAAAAATTAATGTCTTACAACTGAATCAGAAAAAGGTTCTGGCAAGGAAAATCGTTTGAGGCAGGATTGCTATGGATGCACAGCGAAGCAATGATAAGATTTTTTTGTCATAGACAATGCGAAAAGGGTTACCCAAACATTGCATCTTTTCGTTATGGAGGCAAAAGGGAACCAGGGAGGTGATAGATCCTGGTGCAACCATGTCTTTTGGGGGCAAGGAACAACAGCAATTGCTCAAACCTGTCCGATCGATTGCCTGACCCCCAAGAACTGTCGCCTGATAGGAGTCTCCTGCTGCAGCAGACGTGAAGCTGTGATCTAAAACATCCATCACTGATCATCGATCATCTTATGTCTGCTGCCAACTTTAAAATTTCACGTCTTCTATCAAAAGATTTTGTCATTACTGCTTGAGCTCCATATTCCGCTCTTTTCTTGTTGGTGAGACTTTGATAACAATCTTTGGAAAAGCCAGCATGTTCTCTCGACGTTCAGGCATCAATGAGAGCTCAAGTGTTAAAATGACCTTCCCGGGGGGTCCCTTCGTCATGTTCCACCATCTAAATGACAAAGAAAAGTGCATTTTATCAATAGAAATTCTCGCTCTCCTTTGTTGTGTATTGAATGATGAAAAATGTCTTTTTCTCGCTATCTTTTGTTCTGGCTGTCGAGATATGCTGCTCCTTTTGTTCCAGAACGATGTGATTTATAATGGAAATGACTAGATAATTATGTTACTTGTCAAAAGGTATCTTCGTGCGCACATAATCTGCTGTATACTTCCCTCAGATTGGTGGGAAGTTGAGATATAATTGCATCCAATCGCCCCGTACCATTACATTGACAATGTAATCAAATGATATCTTAGTAATTGCTCACACAGATATGGAGAAGCCTGTTCACGGAGATATAAAGCAGACATTGTTTCCTAAAGTCCTCTGGGGATTTTTTTTTTCTAAGGTGATAAGATACTAATACATTTATATGTCAGAAATAAGATATCTTTTGTTTAGAGATGTGTGCTGTTTGTATTACTTGTCCCCGGCAGTATTTATATAGTTTTAAATATATAGCATTTTGTATACATTTATATATTGTTTTTTTCTATTGTATTCCAGGCTTGTTTTATTTATTTTTTAGGCAAGTATAAAATATTGCAGATGTATTTTACTTATTGTATGCAGTGGCGACTGGGGTCCCTAGCTGTCTTGGCGCCACGGCTTCCACCTGGTGTTCTATCGATTAGTGCCCGCGCGTGACGTCACCATAGCGCATGCGCACATCCTAGGAGGCTTTTTTCGAAGGGAAATACCATTTCACGGGCACAATTGAAAGCTATGCAAAGAGCGGCGGGACAGTTGTCAGATTGACCCTCCCTGTTGCAGGGTGGGTTGTGGGTGTGTTGAAGGGTGGGTTTTGTCTGTGTTGATTGGGAAAACAGCTGGAGTACCCTTCTGTTCTGCGCATGTGCGGGCACTTTTCGATGAAGGGCACAAATCGACAGAACACCGGCCTTCTTTATCGGGTGCAGTTCAGTGCAGGACGGTGTGTGTCCAACGTTTCGGCTCTCGTTGCAGTCTTGGTGGCGGAGTCCGGTTCTGTCTAAGCTGATCACTGTCTTTGGGTACCACTCGCCTGGCAGCAGTGGCAGCCTGTAATGCAGGGTACAGGGGCGCCGCTCCCCTGATCTATGTGTCCAGCCCCCTAATCACAATGCAGGGCGCTGGACTCATAGATTTCAATGGGGTTTTTTGGAAGCACATGATTAGAGCCTGAGGATCTAATTGGCTTCAAAAAAGGATGGGCTCGGGATGCAGAGCAATGCACCCTGAGCCCACCCAGTTGTGAATTATTATTCGCTATTGTCTTCCTGATTCTCCTCCCAACCAATCAGGAAGCGGGTCCTGACACCCGATTGGCCGGGAGTCTTAAGCCTCGTACACACGGTACGATTGTTGGCAGGGGATTGTCTGTTGACAGACTGTTGTCCTAAAATCTTACCTCCTTTTGACAATTGTCCAATTTTCGGCCAACAGATGTTGGATGGCAGGCCAGCAGTTTGACCTCAGATTTTCGTATGGTCAGTACACAAATCCGTCACACAAAAGTCGAAAGTACAACCACGCATGCTCGAAATCAATGCTCACCAAACACGAAATTAGCAGAAGGGGCCCAAAGGGTGGCGCTCGAGAGCTGAACTTCCTCGTAGTACATCACTACGTTCGTGTTTGTGGCGCGGCAATTGCGTACCGTTAGTATGCAAGACAAGACCCTGGCACACGCCCTTTTGACAAAAATCAGACGCTCGATTGGCCGACAATCGTACTGTGTGTACGAGGCTTTAGGACTCCCGGCCAATCGGGTCTCAGGACAAACTTCCTGTTCGGCCGGGAGGAGAATCAGGAAGACAGTAGCATTTATTCATTTGCAACTGAGTGGGCTCAGGGTGCAGTGCTCTGTGTCCTGAGCAGTGGCGGTGCCCCCATCCATGCGCCCGGCCCCTTTCAGGACGCCGGACGCATGGATTCCTATGGCGGGGGTGGGAGGGGGTGCTACTTTTTGAAGCACCTGATTAGAGCCAGAGGCTCTAATAGGCTTCAAAATAGGGTGGGCTTGAGGCACAGAGAGTGCGCCCTGATCCCACCCAATTGTGTGACTATAGCAAATTAATTTTCGCTATTTTCACACTAACCTTCCTCCCCCGCCAATCAGGAGGCAGGGTGTCAGACCTGTTTCCTGTTTGGCCAAAGCGCCAGGCCACCCTATTGGATGCCTGGCGCTTAGGAAGAGGAGCGGAGGAGACACACGCTGGAGCGAAGGTCGCTGCCGCTCTAAGAGGAGCTGCTGCCTGGAGGTAAGTGTAAGGGGGTCTGTCTGTCAGAGCCGTGCGCGTGGGGGTGGGCGTGCTGCCAGAGCCGCGAGCCCCATAAGTGGGGGGGGGGGGTCAGTGGGCACAGTGGCTGCATATGATGGGCACAAGTGGCTGCATATAATGGGCACAAGTGGCTGCATATACTGGGCACAAGTGGCTGCATTTGACGGGCACAAGCGGCTGCATATGATGGGCACAAGTGGCTGCATTTGATGGGCACAATGGCTGCATATGATGGGCACAAGTGGCTGCATTTGATGGGCACAAGTGGCTGCATATGATGGGCACAAGTGGCTGCATTTGATGGGCACAATGGCTGCATATGATGGGCACAAGTGGCTGCATTTGATGGGCACAAGTGGCTGCATATGATGGGCACAAGTGGCTGCATTTGATGGGCACAGTGGCTGTGTTTGATGGGCACAGTGAGGCTGCAATTGATGGGGGGTTCAATATTTTTCAGTTTGCGCCCCCCCAAAAAAGATTTTGAGCACCAGCCGCCACTGGTCCTGAGCCCACCCTTTTTTGAAGCCAGTTAGAGCCTGGATATGATTTAAAGCAAAAAGTAAAAAATATTGTTGTTTTGTTCAAAATTGTTTATAGCACAAAAAATTTTAACTGCAGAGGTGATCAAATACGACCAAAAAGAAAGCTCTATTTGTGGGGGAAAAAGGGCATAAATGTGATTTACCTACAGCATTGCATGACCGCGCAATTGTCCGGTAAAATAACGCAGTGCCACATCGCAAAAAAAATAGGCTGGTCAGGAAGGGGGGGTAAATCTACCGGAGGTCATGTGGTTAACACAGCTTTAAGGACTTTTATGTTTCAGTACAAATCATCACGTCAACCTTCTTGTATGGGTTTTAGGTTTATACTATGTGCCCTAGCTTCCCTCAATGATACAAAACCCACTCTAGTAAGTTAATTAGTTTCTAAATAAAGTGTCAGTAGACAGGGAGTACGCCTGCAGGAACATTCGATTATAAGAGATAATATTATTAGACAATATGGAGGTGGGCGGCTGCAGGGAGAGCATTAGGGTGTAATCCGCTCTAGGGAAGAGACTGCTGGAGTGTACAATATATATCACACAGCTATATAAACGCCCATATATATGTGTAATGAATGGCATATTATGTGTGACCATTGCAGATTAAATTAAAGGAATAACTTACTTTTATTAAAGACACCAATTATATGATACAGTTTTCACAAGCAGTATAATAAAATATTTATTACATGATTTTTTTTTTTTTTTCTTCGCAAGCTTGATTTGGTAGAATTTTATCTGTCACAAGAAGCTGGACTAACAGCCACAAAAAAATCGAATTTATTCAATTTTTATATACTGATGACCACTATATGCATCATGAATAAAGTGCAGGCAACCTTTGCATGTCTTCATATCAGTTCCTTTGCGCCTGGGGAGGACCCTGGTTTCTAAGCTTAAAGCATAAGTAAAGTGAAAAAAAAAAAAAAATTAGAAATATGCTTCAAGCTTCAATACTGTTTTTTTTTTTTAACATTCTTTGTATGTTTAGTTGCCATAAATACGTTTGCATAAATGTTTTTTTATGCCCATTTGTACTTTCATTCTGCTAAATCTTTCTTTGTAACCCATTCAGAAGGTCTACAAGTGTAAGTGATGATGGGTGAAAAAGTCTGAGTAAAAGAACACATCCCAGACATCCCTTTAGACGAGCATGTTCCTCCCTGCTGGCCGATGGATGGTACAGACTTTAGCAGTGCTGTACTAATCAGTTGTTTGATTATTGTTCCAAAAGCAATACTGAAAGAACAGGGGTAGGCGATTCATTTTCCCAAGGGGCCACATAAGGAACTGGGATTGTTGAGGAGGGTTAAACTTAATTCTACTGAATATTAATTTTGAACATGGGAAGGTCTGTAAGTAGGTAAACGTGTAGAAAAAAAAACACCTGGTGTCGGGAATAATAGGTAGAACTGCGCACAAAATAGGTCTTTTTTCAGATAGGCAGTCGGTGGGTGATGTAAACAGGCAGCTGAGCCGCAGTTTTACTGCCTCCCAGCCGCCCACCCGAACTGTAAAATAGGAGCCAGATGGGGCTGTTCGCATGCCAAGGCCATGGCATTTTTACCTTGGGCTGCAGAGTTCGACACGTGGCACCGCTTGTCAAACTCACCCATTGAGTTCAGTAGGGCCTTGCTGCAACCACATGTAATGCACATGATTGCAGAGCTGTAGTGCAGCAATATAGGGTTAAATCAGGCAGTGAGGAGGTGATATAACACCTCCTCACTGCCTGCCAACTGCCCTCTGAAAAGCACTGTGACTGGAAGGAGAGAGCCTGGGATCGGTACAGCTGGGATTTCTGCAGATCCTGGCCTGGAGTGAAGAACAGGTGCACAGTTCCTGGTATTTGCAGCGTGCATGCGCTGACACAGGGAGAACTTGGCCAGGTAGCAGAGTGGTAGGAAAGCATTGGGATATCTCCTAGGCCAGTAATGGCGAACCTCGGCACGCCAGATGTTTTGGAACTACATTTCCCATGATGCTCACCTACACTGCAGAGTGCATGAGCATCCTGGGAAATGTAGTTCCAAAACATCTGGGGTGCCAAGGTTCGCCATCACTGTCCTAGACAATGCTCTCCCATCAGAACTGAGCCTCCCCGCTGTACAGATCAGCTCCTCAGGCTCCCTCCTTCCAGTTCTTGCAGCTCTCCATCTGTCAGCCTGCCTCTCTGAGCCTGTCAGCTTTCTCAATGAGGAAGCTGACAGGCTCAGATAGGCATGCTGACTGTGGAGGCATTGAGGGCTGTATAGGGACAGAAAAAGGACCAGATGTGGCCCTGGGCCACAATTTGCCCAAGTCTGTGATAGAATGTAATCAAGCATCTGATGGGCAGATTGTATAGCTAAAATCAACACCGGCTAGCTCTCTCTCTGTAACATGCACGCCTAAAGGGTAACTGAGGATGTGTTCTTTCACTTAGAGGGAACAAGAGTACACTGACTGGGGGAGATGCAAGGTACCATGGGAGATGTAATTTTGCATTGGTCCTCCAGGGGCAGTTATGAAAAAACAGCAGCTAAATCTACAGGGGTGTACTGAGAGCAAGAGTATGCACTGATTTTCAAAGTAGGAAAAAAATATGTTAACAACATTAATACAGGGTTTTGATGAATGTTCAATATTAATAATTAAAGGAGTTCTAAAGTCTTAGGGCTTTTTACCTTATTGCATTCTATGCATTAAAGTGAAAAACCTTCTATGCTGCAGCTGCCCCCCAGAGCCTCCCTTTTACTTACCTGAACCAGATCGTTCCAGCGGAGAGCACAAGCCCAGCGACTATAGACAGTGTCTCAGGTCCTCATTGGATAGACTGGTAGCAGCAGAAGCCATTGGCTCCCGCTTCTGTCAATCAAATCCAGTGACATGGGAGCCGGGGGGGAGCCGTTGATGCAGCAGAAGGACTTATGGAGCCAGCCCACGTGGGTGCCCCCCCCCATGGGAAGCGGCTCTCTATGGGGGGCAACCAATAAACAGGAGGGGCCAGGAGCGCCGCTGGGGGACCCCAGAAGAGGAGGTAGCTCTGTGCAAAACCCTTGCACAGAGGAGGCAAGTATGACATGTTTTTATTTAACCACTTGCCACCCACCATATAGCAAAATTACGTCAGCAAAGTGGCTGTGTTATACTGACCAGACGTCATATGATGTCTTTCAGGATAAAAAGCCGCTGCGCGCCCCCGGGGGCACGCATCATGGCGATCGTTGTTGCGGTGTGTCAGTCTGACACACCGCAACTCCGATCTAGGTAAAGAGTCTCTGACAGAGACTCTTTACCACGTGATCAGCCGTGTCCAATCACGGCTGATCACAGTGTAAGCAGGAAGAGCCGTTGATCGGCTTTTCCTCACTCGCGTCTGTCAGACGCGAGTAGAGGAGAGATGATCGACTGCTCTCCTGACAGGGGGGGTCTGTGCTGATTGATTATCAGTGCAACCCCCCTCCCGAGGATGCCCACACTGGACCATGAGGGATGCCACCAGGACCATCAGGGATGCCCACCACTAGTCACCACCAGGTATGCCACCCATGGCCACCAAGGATGCCAATCAGTGCCCACAATGGATGCCAATCAGTGCCAAACAATAATGCCTGCCAATCAGTGATGCCCATCAGTACCATCCATTAGTTTACATCAGTGCCACCTATCAGTGCCCATCCATGCCCATCCGTGCCACCTTTCAGTGCCCATCAGTGCCGCCTTTCAGTGCCCATCAGTGCCACCTATGTGTACACATCAGTGCTGCATATCAGTGCCAGCTATCAGTGCCCCATCAGTGCCACTTTTCAGTGCCCATCAGTGCCACCTATGTGTACACATCAGTGCTGCATCAGTGCCAGCTATCAGTGCCCCATCAGTGCCGCCTTTCAGTGCCCATCAGTGCCACCTATGGTCTGGGCAGGAAGTATAAGTGCCCGGCATTGAAGTGGTTTAAAAAAAAAAAAAAAGAAGAAACAAAACCTTTACAATCACTTTAATGTAATGAATGTGACTTTAGTTCTCCTTTAGGTTGGATGTTGTACCTTGACGTCTTTGAGACTAAGAGGCCTATTTATAGCAGAGAATTTGCTCCACACTGTGCCTACATTTTGCGAGCCATTTATTGTATGAAATGCAGACCGCGGTGCGGAGCCTCTGATGTCCCAAAGAATTTTCCCGGTAGTATTAAACCCTCGGTGGAAAAGGCATTCTGCTCTTTAGCTGAGCTTTAATCTGAATTATTGGGCAGTTCTTCTACATCTGTTTTGTTCCAAGCTAACTTTTAACTTGCTCACATTTACACTCACCGGCCACTTTATTAAGTACATTTGTTCAATCATTTGGTAACACAAATTGCTAATCAGCCAATCACGTGGCAGCAACTCAATGCATTTAGGCATCTAGGCGTGGTGGAGACGACTTGCTTAAGTTCAAACCGAGCATCAGAATGGGGAAGAAAAGGGAATTTAAGTGACTTTGAACATGGCATGGTTGTTGGTGCCGGTGATGGTGAGTATTTCAAAAGCTGCTGATCTACTGGGATTTTCACACACAACCATCTCTCGGGTTTACAGAGAATTGTCTGAAAAAAAAGAAAAAATATCCAGTGAGCGGCAGTTGTGTGAACGAGAAAGCCTTGTTGATGTCAGAGGTCAGAGGAGAATGGGTTCCAGATGATAGAAAGACAACAGTAACTCAAATAACCACTCAAAACATCCAAGGTATGCAGAAAACCATCTCAGAATGCACAACACATCAAACCTTGAAGCAGATGGGCTACAGCAGCAGAAGACCACACCGGGTGCCATTCCTGTCAGCTAAGAACAGGAAACTGAGGCCACAATCTGCAGTTTTACCAAAACTGGAAAACAGAAGATTGGAAAAACGTTGCCTGGTCTGATGAGTCTCGATTACAGCTGCGACATTCAGATAGTAGGATCAGAATTTGACATTAACAACATGAAAGCATGGATCCATCCCGCCTTGTATCAACGGTTCAGGCTGGTGGTGTAATCTTGCGGGGGATATTTTCTTGGCAACCTGTGACCTCTTAGTATCAATTGAGCATCGTTTAAATGCCACGGCCTACCTGAGTATTGTTGCTGACCATGTCCATCCCTCTGAGAATTTCAAAAACGGCTGGTCTCTCGGGTTTACAGAGAATCGTCCGAAAAAGAGAAAATATCCAGTGAGCGGCAGTTGTGTGGAGGAAAATGCCTTGTTGAGGTCAGAGGAGAATGGGCAGACTGGTTCCGGATGATAGAAAGGCAACAGTAACTCAAATAACCACTCGTTACATCCAAGGTATGTAGAAGTGCCACTCCTGTCAGCAAAGAACAGGAAGAACAGGAAACTGAGGCTACAATTCGCACAGGATCACCAAAATTGCTCAATTGAAGATTGGAAAAACGTCTTCATTTCAGCTGCGTCATTCGGATGGTCGGGTCAGAATTTGGTGCAAACGACATGAAAGCATGGATCCATCCTGCCTTGTATCACCGGTTCAGGCTGGTGGTGGGGGTGTAATGGTGTGGGGGATATTTTCTTGGCACACTTTGGGCCCCTTAGTACCAACTGAGCATCGTTTAAACACCACGGCCTACCTGAGTATTGTTGCTGACCATGTCCATCCCTTTATGACTACAGTGTCCCCATCTTCTGATGGCTCCTTCCAGCAGGATAATGCACCATGTCATAAAGCTCCAATCATCTCACCACTGGACAATGAGGTCCCTGTACTCCAATGGCCTCCACACTCACCACATCTCATCCAATAGAGCACCTTTGGAATGTGGTGGAACAGGAGATTGGCATCATGGATGTGCAGCTGACAAATCTGCAGCAACTGCGTGATGCTATCGTGTCACTATGTAGCAAAGTCTGAGGAATGTTTCCAACACCTTGTTGTATCTATGCCACGAAGAATGAAGACAGTTCTGAGGGTAAAAAGGGGTCCAACCCGGTGCTAGCAAGGTGGACCTAATACAGTGGCAGGTGAGTGTATATGGCTTCATATCTTCTTGGTACCTCTACGCTGATTTCGAAAAAAAACAGACAGGTGGAAGGTGATATGTTGCTTCTTCATTGCCTGTTGTAAACCTGTAAGCCCACATCCCTGCGCCGCAACCATGTGCAATGCATGAAATTGCAGGGTATTTGTGGCACGGCCCTATTTACCTGAAGGGGTCACAATTCGTGGTGGTACTGCCAGCCAAAAACGACAGAGGGGATCATTTTGGTGGTATTTGATCACCTCTGTGGTTTTTATTTTTTGCGCTATAAACAAAAAAATGGCGACAGTTTAGAAAAAAACGCATTATTTTTTACTTTTTGCTATAATAAATATCCCAAAAAAATATTTAAAAGAACATTTTTTTTCTTCCTCAGTTTAGGCCGATACGTATTCTTCTACGTATTTTTGGTAAAAAAAATTGCAATAAGCGTTTATTGATTCAGTGTGTGTGAATGCGCTACCCCTATAGTAACCACCACTTGTTCTCTTCCTATTAATCCGAAGGAATCACTTACATAAAATAGAATACAAAATCATATGCATAATCTTATAGCAAACAAAAAAATAACCATATATTGTACAGTACATAAAAAATCCTTCAAACGTGCTGCCAAAAAAGTCCTTTGGTAATTAATTGACTGACGTGCTCCTATGTTCCTTCAGTGATCATATGTGACTGAGTGAAAAACCTCCACCATTCAGATTGGCCACTCACCAGATGTTTAATAAAGATGCGCCTTTGGTTCATTCAAGGGATAACCACTCCACCTATGTAACACTCCTCACCGGCTAAACTTGGACTCCAATGTTCCTCATTGGAGAGCATAAGGGATAAAAAACGATCATAGCGCAATATGCTTGAACTATTTATTTAAAATTACAGGAAAAGTATCAACTCACATTTAAAAGTGCCCTCGAGCTGGCACAAAGCTTATCCAGCAGTTATGGACGGGTACTGGGCTGTTTGCATGGTCCGCCTGGTGTTGTATTGCGGCCTCCACGCTCGGCTTGCGCTCCAAGCCTCGTTCCTGTTCACGTCCGGTCACCTGATGTGAAAAAACTCCCAGCAGCCTCTACGCGTTTCGCATCATAGAATGCGTCATCAGGAAGCTGCCGTATGATTGGTTCACGTTCTATTTATATTGCGTGCGGCCGGAAGTAGATGTTCCGCCATTTTAACTAAGGTAACATTCCCATCTGTGACTTCCTTCCTTATATCGCCATTTTAACTAAGGGCTTAGCCCATTCTATATATCCTAAATATACATAACCATTATCCCTTTACTATCTTTACTTAAATTAAATATTTGGATATCTTTGTGGTCTAAATTTTGACCCATCTATACCTGCTGGAGAGGCTTTTTACAAATCCTTAAACACATCACACCTATATAAAACATTTTGTATGTTTTACCCATTCCGCTCTAAATGATGATCCATCAGCAATATGGAACAGCAAAAAACTTTTTTTGTTGTTATTTAAAAATTAACTTAAAATATACATACAACCCCTATTTTCCTTTATTTCATCACGTTTATAATGGTTCTAACCATACAGAAATCAAAAAATACTATGAAAGTAAAATTAAAAATATATAAATAATAAATAATAA